>NC_053022.1:58634536-58790351 GCF_003073215.2 Triticum urartu
AAGACAAAACAGACGGAGACAAAAACGTGAAAAAGAGGAAATAGAATAACTTAGTGCCGGAAACGGGAAGAGTTGGGATACATATAAGGTAAATTACATCCGGGGTGTTACAGACATCCAACGGACACTGCTGCTAGGACTGTCTGTTGACTATAAGTTGACAAAGCCTTGCATATACGTCAGCTTACTTTTTTAGGGGACGCGTCAACTTAGTAGGCCCACAAGTGTGTTGCAGAGAATTTATAGCCCATTTGCGATTTGTAAGAATGTACAACCCATTTTTGAATTCTAACGGAATTTACTATAGCCCATTTACAGTTTGTTAAAAGTACAACCCATTTTCTAGCTAGGACAACGATTAATAATTTCAACCAACCGTTCAAAACAGAATTCAATAAAATTTCCCTCATTTTTATGGGATCCGGAATATTTTTATCCAGAAATTTCTATTAAGATTAAATACAATTTCAATATAAATTTGCATTACGTAAAAATCCAACGAAACATTGCACGCGCAGCAATTAATGAAATTAAAATTTTCAAAATCCAAAAGTAATATTTTATAGGGATAATTAATTTGGTGCCCTTAGTTGTGTCCCCCTCGGCAGGTTTGCCCCTAGTTTCCGAAAACCATCGTTCTTGCCCGAACCAATTTGGTTTTCTTATGCTTTTGCCCTTCCGTTACGGTTCCGTCCAGTCAGCACCGTTTGACCACTACCGCCACTAGTTTTTGGACACGGCTTGCCTCTCGGTCGACCTAACCAACTCATTCCCACTCTCACTCTATCGTTCCTCATTCTAACTCTCTTTCCCTCGTCAGAAACCCTAGTCACCATTGGCGGCTCACCACCAGATCCACAAACCAATCCTCGCACCACATCCATTTCTAGGCCAGGCGATGGGGGAGGATGGAGAAACCCTAGGTGGTGGCCGCGCCCGCCGCAAGAAGGGCATTGCATCGGCACGGGAGGGCGGCACATTGCAACGCAAGGGCCGTGGCTGCGCGTACGGCCAAACGGTGTCCCCATCACCATTGGATGGCGGAAATGGCGGCGGTGGTGTCGTCGACGGTGGCAAGAGCACCGCATCGGCACAGGAGGGCATTGAAGGCGGCTTTGGTGGCAGTCAGGGCGGCAAGGGCACCACATCTGCACGTCAGATCCCGGCGGGGTAAGTTTCAGTCTCAGATCTACTCATGCTTAGTGGATTCAGATAAGTTTTAGGCTAGCTTTGGTTCAATTGCTCATGGGAGATGGTATGCTCATTACTGTAGGATGGATCCAGAGGTTGCATTCTTTCTGCCTGTTAGAATGGAGACGATAGTTATAGTTTCTGCTGGTACGGAAGGAAAGGAGAGCGGATTCACATTTCCATTAGTTGTGGATAGCAGTAGTAGGTCATTTAATGACTTTAGGGCTGCTATTTGTGCCAAGTATCCATGGGGATTGTTTGATGTTGTATAAATTAGATATTGGGATAGTTTAAAGGAGTGTTGGAACCATCTACAGTGTGATGATGAGTTAGGTGTGATGTTTGCAAGTAATGCAGAGACAAGGTCATGCAATCTGGAAATAACAGTAATTCAGAGAAAGAGAGGACAAAGGTGTGAAAAAACTGCTGGAGGGATAGGGGTTAGAAAAAGGGGTGGGCCATGTGGATCCAGGACAGCTGCTGCTAGTACTCCTAGTGCTCCTAGAACTAGTGCAGCAAGTGCAAGTACCACTCCAACTACTGCTGAATGTGGCACTAATAGACCAGAGGATTAGCCTGATCCAGTTGTGGAAGAGGAACTGCCTGATGCACCTATTTTATCTGATGAGGAGGATGAGAAACTTTACCCAGGTTATGTCCAACACAACAATGATGAGCATACAACGCATGAAGAGTACATTCCTGCAGAATTTTCAGATACTAATGATGATGAGAGGCAAGAGGATAATGACATGGGAGCTTTTGAGGATGCAGATGAGGATAGACCTGTAATGATGTATGATAGAGATAATCCATCCATTGAGGAAGGTGTGGTCTTTCCTAATGCGGTTGATTGCAAGAATGCAGTTGGAACATTCTCAATCAAGTCTGAAACTGAGTACATTACACTTAAGAGTGACCCAACTAGGTTTACTGTGAAATGTGCCTATGAGAGGTGTAAGTGGAGGCTGCATGCATCTCTGATGAGGAGGAGCACTCTGTTTTAGGTACTGTTTTAGCAATGTGTTTTTTACTAAAATGTGCCTATTTGTTTTACTAATATTATCCTGACTGACTATTTGTTTCCCTTTATTTTTAGATCAAAGTGAATTCCCACCCTCACACATGTCCTAGTGTGAATAGATCTCAGAGATTGAGAGCCGCAAAAAGAAGGTGGATTGCAGATGCTTCTATGGCTTGGATTAGAAAAAATCCAGGGATTGGAACAAAGGAAATTCAGGGTAGGTTGTTAGAGAAGTATGGTCTTGAGGTGCCATACAGCAGATGTTACTATGGTAAGGAGATGGCACTTGACAAGATCTATGGTAAGTACAGTGATAGTTTCCAGTTACTTTATGCATTCAAAGCTGAAGTAGAGAGGGCATCACCAGGAAGTGTTGTTGACATAGACAAGCACACAGTGGAGTACAAGTTAAAAGGAAAGAAATTCTACAAGGAGTGTTTTAGAAGGGTTTTTGTATGCTTCAAAGCTTGTCAGAAAGGGTTCTTGGAGGGGTGCAGGCCATACTTGGCTGTAGATGCAATTGCATTGCATGGTAGGTTTAGGGGCCAACTTGTAGCAGCATGTGCTCTAGATGCTCATAACTGGTTATTTCCTATTGCATATGGTGTTCTTGATGTGGAGTCAAGTGGGAGTTGGACTTGGTTTTTCAAAAACTGAATGAAGCAATAGGGCACCCTGAAGGATTAGTCATACATACTGATGCTTGCAAAGGACTGGAGAGTGCTATTGATGGTGTTTACCCAGGAGTGGAGCATAGAGAGTGTATGAGGCATCTTGCCCAAAATTTCAGCAAGAAATTCAAAGGAAAATTTTATGATGACAATCTATGGCCTTGCTCACTAACTTACAACATTAAGGAGCACAACTTTCATCTGAACCAGCTGAAGAGCAGACCAAAAGTAAAGGAATATCTTGAGCACCACCACACAAAAATCTGGGCTGGAGCAAGTTTCACTGAGTTTAGCAAAGTTGAGTATGTTAACAACAACCTTTGGAATCATTCAACTCCAGAATCAAGAAATACAAGGGCCTAACAACAACCTTGACGACGTCGACGACAAATCTTCATCTACCATCCACATTTGGACATCACATAAGATTTGTCTTCAACTAGGGTTACATCAGATAAAGTGACATCAATTCAACTGCAACTGCAAAGTTACATCAAACAAAGTAGGGTTCCATCAACATCTTCACTTCAGATACATCGATAAACTACATCTACCATACCAGTACAACAAACATAACAATTCCAACTAACAGCAATGCCCACACGAGCAACATCTCATATCTCTCTCTAAGTTCCTTCTTCAAAGCCCCGTTCTTCCTTGCTAGCTCCATGTTTTCCTTCTTCAGATGGTGACATTTGATCCAACTGCCTTCAACCTCTGCGTGCAAGTCTTCAAAAGCAAGGGCAACACGCAATGGAGGAGCTGGGTCAACCCACACCACCCATTCACACTCTTCTAGTAACTAATTGCAAGTCAGAGTAATCAACATTAGAGAGTACAAATCAACAAAAACTAAATCTATCACAAATTCACAAAAACTTACATCTAATGGACAACCTGAAAAATGGAGGCCACTGCTAGCTCCTCCCCATGATACACGGCGGGCAGGGACAAGGCCATGGCCAGGGCAGCGATGCTTCGACAAAAACTCCAAGCCGGAATAGGACTCGTCGGGAAGATAAAACTCCGACGAATGTTGCACAATCTCGACCCCATCGACCTAAAACAAAGGTAAAATTTCCCCCAAATGTCACAAACCGTAGAAATCCCTAGATTCAAGTGGGATGGGGTGGAGGAGCACCAAATTCATAGATTCAAGGGACTACTTACCTCTCCGGTCGCCGGTGAGAAGTTGGACGAGCCTGAGCTCGCCATGTGCACCGCTCCTTTCTCTCCCGCTCCCTGCTTCCCCCTCCAAACTTGACGTGCCTTCCCTCCCTCTGTTTTTCACGCGAGCTAGCTAAGGACGAAGGGGTACTGAGGGTTATCCGCAAGAGGGGTAAATATGTCCAAAAACTAGCGCCGGTAGCGGTCAAACGGTGCTGACTAGACGGAACCATGCCGGAAGGGCAAAAGCATAAGAAAACGAAAGTGAGTTGGACAAGAACGAGTGTTTTCTGAAACTAGGGGCAAACCCGCCGAGGGGGACACAACTAAGGGTATAAAATCAATTTTCCCTATTTTATAAACTAATTACGTGTTTGATGCATTTTTTATAATTACTGCCAAGTTTTTATAATTACATCCCATTTATTATTTCTTAAAGACCATTTTCTTGTTAAGCCTAATGCATCCCTCCTAGGAAAGATTTGTAGCCTAGCGGGGCAGAGAATAACAAGTTCACCCAGATTGTGTACAACTGTCGGCCCAGTTGCATTGCTGATGTTGAAAAAAAAGGCTTGTGTAGTACAGTAAAACCTTACATGGCTACTCAGCCCACATTCAGTGACGCTGGAAAGGCCCAAACAAGGCTTTTGTACAACTTTTTGAAGTCACTGAGCTCAATTAATAACTTAAGAAATAAGTTAGAGTATAGTGGAACCTAATTAAAAGCTGTCACGAGCGAAGAAATAATTCAACGGGTCCCACTTGTGTGTGTGTGTGTGTGTTTGTGTGTGTGTGAGAGAGAGAGACCCATCGGTCGATGCTCGTAAATACATCTTTCAACCATATGCATTGATGATGCTCAGTAAAAACTTATATAGTTGACACAATCATATAGAACATCATAGCACACTGAACTTGCATACAAAAATTTCACGCAAGCGGCACAATCAGGGTGGAAGCAGTGGATCACTACGGGTAGGGCTATGTTGAAACCAATGAACTCGTACATAACGGTTCATCGTGTTTATCAATGCCGGGGAAATATCTTGAATGCCATGCAAAGAAAACAGACAGACAACACAATATATAAGTTCTGCTAGAACATTAAGTTGACGTACAACCCTTTCTAAAAAAAGTTCAGGTAAAAAAATAGAATAGGTCACAATCAAATGTACTGGCACATCAGTGCTTCACAGCCATAGCTCGGATTTAACTAGTACAGTATCTGCAAGATTCAGTTGTTACATCAAATTAGAGCACATCCAGGCAGCCAGCCCTGCCTCTTCTCCCAAAGAAGCAGTGGCCTCTGCCGCGCGATGGAGTAGGCCCTGTACCATCCATCGTTCCGAGCAACACGGGGAAAGTCTGACGTTGACTCCTGTAATGGATGTCGTTGATGAACCCGGGCACCAGCAGTGGCGGTAGGACTTCGGTTGATGGATTGACCACTTCTTCGACATGCACGAACACTCGATACAGGTACATCCCTAATGTGGTCCGCGGTGGCCTTGGTGGCGACAAATAGTACAACTCCGGTTCCTGCACCGGTATCTCAACACCAATCATCTTCGGTATGGTGGACGGCTTCTTCATCCATGCCATAACCGTCAGAGCCCAGCTGTCTAGAGGAACAAACATACTTACGAGCTCACCTCCAAGGTCGTTGAGAAGCTCATTAATGGACTCACTATTCCAAGCACGTCGAGGCATGCCATGGAAGGTAAGCTTTGTTAAAAGCTCAATCTCAAAGGGCACCGAGCCCCATCCTGGGTGCCACCGATCAAAGCTCACCAGCGCACCATCACAGAACAAACGCTGGGAAGATTTGAACACGCGACTGCAGTCGAAAGTTGTTCGGAACCTGGCGAAGAAATGAGCCGGTGGCGGACAGACTTCGACGAGCAAGTCACTTATTTGGATGCCGTGCACAATGCCAATAGCTTTGACAAGGTCATTCGGCGATACGAGAGGCCGTTCGCCGTTGATGGTTACCATCAGCACTTTGCCAACAAACTGGCCGTCAAGCGCCGCCATGTCACTGTTGAGCGAAAACACACAGCGCCCGAAGGCAGGACGGACCTCAGGATCTCTGACTCAGAGATCCGCGTTGACCGGCGACATGATAATGCGTTTGAGTACAGGGAGTACAAGAGGGGGATTAGGGGGAACTGGAGTAGGAATTGAGATTCCAGAGGTGGGGGAGGGGCGGAAGATTGGGGATGAAAAGGTAGCATGAATTTCGAACACGCGCAAATATGCTCTCGGCGCGCAAGCGCACGAAAACACCGGTGGCGCCCACATGTCAGCCTAAGAGTCCATATTCTTTCTTTTTTTGAGAGCCCGGCCTTTTTTTGAGGATCTTTTGAGAGCCCGGTCTGAGAGTCATAATTGACCTATTTGGCATTGCGTTACTACTCGGCCCATATTCAACGACACCTCACTAGCCCAAACAAGTGTACATCATCGAAAAGACACTAAGCTCAAATTATAACTTGAAAAAAGGAGATATACTCTGAACAATGGAGAATGGTGATGCCCTCATTTAGACCACCAGTAGTTCGAGACAATAAACAGTTCGAAACAACGATATATACATCATTCAAACACTGACAAGTGACTACTACTGACATAAACAACAAGACATGATAGTTCATAAGAATTCTGGCCACACCACCAAAATGCACCCATCTGCAGCGCTCAAACTCTCATGATCCAGACGAGAATGACATTCTAAATAGAGGCAACTATTACATAGTAAGAGTGACATAGACGAGGATGACCAATTAACAAGGAATATGCATAACAAAAGAGAGAAGTACCCATCCATAACAAGTAGCAAAGACAACAAGTCATTTGAAGAGGGATGATCCAACACCATCATAATTTGCAGCCCCGGTTGAGCCACCAGTGATCCAGAGACACCAGTACTCCACCCTTTTGACGCAACAACCCAATTACCTATCAACCTGAAGGCTTGAACCACATCACTGCTTGTCAGACTCGACACATCCAAGGATCAAAGTTAGTCCAGATGCCTTTGTCATTCTCACCTTCTTTTGGCTGCAGGTTGTATCATTGACAATCGGGGGAGTTTGCTCCCGAACTCCTAGGGCTCGCCGTGTAGACCCAGTTTTCCATAGAAAATAGAGCCTCTCTGCCATCAAGGTCCTTGCCAACGGTGATCTCCTGGTTAATCGGATAATTGATTCTGAGAAACAGAGAGTGTGAACCAAGGCTGTTTACCCACCTCCAACTCAAAAATCCTGAAGGCCCCAACACGCTGGTATCCTGCTCATAGATGTAATAGCCACTGTCCGGATACTCATGTATTTCATGGTGCTTGCATATAGTGGGGTTTTTGCAATATAACTTTTCCATCTCATGTGTCTGAATGATCATCAGTCTTTTGTCGTCGTTTGATTGAGCGAGGAACCAGTTGTGCTTCCCTATTTTTGGCAAAGGTGGTGTGATTACAAAGGGCAGTAACTGTAGGGACACCGCATCATATCGAAAAGGACATGCATTGTTAATGTAAGATCAGCATTATTAAGAGTATGAGTAGGATAATGCAAGAAACAACATTGATATGTCCTTGTTGGAACTGGGAAGAAAATACAGGTAAATGTATACTGGGTTCGAAAATATAGAAGTGCCATGCATGGTTATACTCATGTTATCTCACAATCGATTCTTCACAGGAAACTACCATGTCATGCATGTTATGTAATCATGTTCTATCCTCACAAGAAAATTCTTCAAGGTAACTAACAGACCATGAATTGTTATATACTCATGTCCTATGGGCAAAATTTTTGTGAGCATATTATGCTAGCCATTGATTGCTGAAGGGTGAACATAGGTATGTACACATGGTAAGCATTACAGGATTTCACTACTTCCAAATATAGAGTTGTCCATATGCACATTTACTTCCCTAATGTATGGTTAGATGAAACAAACAGTTGGATGCATGTTTCTACATCATGAAAATGAGGAAACTAACATGGCCATTGATATACCCTCATATTTAGTAGTATATAGATTACTATAAAATAAGGAGAATATCAAAATCTTCCTAACTGTTTGATTATCTAGGGGTACAAATTGGCTATAATGACCTAGTCACAATCGCATGAATTAACTCATTCCAAATATAGCTGATTTATAGCGTCTCTAATACATTGCCATAGTTCTACTCAAATTCTGCTCAAACAGGGATATGTCAATCATCACAAAAAGTTCAAACAGTGTCATGGCATCATCATTAACATCAGACGGAAACAACTTACACACGCCGTCCCAGCAATATGTGGTGCCATCTTCTTTGTCGATCACGTAGATGATGCCATTGTGTTCAATAGCATCACAGAAGTGTGTATCAGCATTGACGACGATCCACTGCGAGTTGAGCTGTCTCCAGCTAAAGAAGGCACCGGTGGAAAGATAAGCGAGTCCCCTGTCGAACAAGGCAATTAGCTTAAAGTCTGCGTAATCCGCATGTCGTGTGGGCACTTGGCAGATTACAATCTTCTGCAAAACAAGGTGCGTCCAACTAACGTCGTAATCTAGATGACTTGGACCGTGATGGTAAATCTTTATATCATCCAATGGAGGAAGGATAATCTCATGTGAGGTCTGGAAGTTCACGAGCACCAACTTTTTCCCGTCTTCTCTAACGGCAGCCATCCAATGGGAGTTCATGCCAACCCAGTACATGCCTGCGAGAAGTTTCGGGCGATGGTGATCGGATCGAAGTCGAGGGAAATGATGTACATCGACCCACTACATACCTGCAAAGAAGTTTCGGCTAATGGAGGCCGGATTGAAGTCGAGGGGCATCATGTACGCCTCCGTATCATGGTGACCGAGGAAGTCCTGGATTAGGGGGTCTCCAGACAGCCGCACTATATCCTTTGGCCGGACTGTTGGACTATGAAGATACAAGAGTGAAGACTTCGTCCCATCTCCGGATGGGACTTTCCTTGGCATGGAAGGCAAGCTTGGCAATACGGATATGTAGATCTCCTCCCTTGTGGACTTTGTGTAACCCTAGCCCCATCCGGTGTCTATATAAACTGGAGGGTTTAGTCCGTAGGACAAGATACAATCATACCATAGGCTAGCTTCTAGGGTTTAGCCTCTACGATCTCATGGTAGATCAACTCTTGTAATACTCATATCATCAAGATCAATCAAGCAGGACGTAGGGTATTACCTCCATCAAGAGGGCCCGAACCTGGGTAAACATCGTGTCCCCTGCCTCCTGTTACCATCCGCCTTAGACGCATAGTTCGGGACCCCCTACCCGAGATCCGCCGATTTTGACACCGACATTGGTGCTTTCATTGAGAGTTCCACTGTGCCGTCACCATAAGGCTCGATGGCCCCTTCGATCATCGGTAACGATGCGGTCCAGGGTGAGGTTTTCCTCCCCAGACAGATCTTCATATTCGAGGGCTTCGCACTGCGGGCCAATTCGCTTGGCCATCTGGAGCAGATCGAGAGCTACGCCCCTGGTCATCAGGTTAGGTTCAGAAACTTAAACTACACCGCCGACATCCACGGAGACTTGATCTTCGACGGATTCGAGCCCATGTCAGGTGCGCCGCACAATCACGATGAGCATGATGTAACTCTGCCGTCGGACAATGTTCGGGAGATCGCATCTGCAACTACTCCGGCCTTCAATCCGGAGCAAATTGCGCCATCCGAGGACGGAGGGATAGACCCCGCCATGGAGGCCGCACTCTTAGTGGCGATGGAGCCGGATACTGACTTCACCCCTTATGAGAGCCGTGTCGCCGAACCACTAGATTCGTCTCCGCCCACGGACTCCGAGCCGCCTGCATCCGTGCCTATTGAATCTGACTGGGCGCCGATCATGGAGTTCACCTCCGCGGATATCTTTCAGCACTCGCCTTTCGGCGATGTGCTAAATTAATTAAGGTCTCTCTCCTTGTCAGGAGAACCTTGGCTGAACTATGTCCGGCTAGAATGGGATGCGGACGGCGAAGAAATTCGCTGCCCACACACCACTCAGTTAGTAGCCACTGTCGACGATTTAACCGACATGCTCGACTTCGACTACGAAGACATCGACGGTATGGACGACGATGCAGGAGACGAACAGGAACCACCACCCACAGGGCGTTGGACCGCCACCTCATCATATGATATATACATGGTGGACACCCCCAAAGAAGCCAATGGCGACGAGACAGCGGAGGATGACCCCTCCAAGAAGCAACCCAAGCGCCGACGTCAGCGGCGCTGCTCTAAGTCCCACCACAGCAAAAGTAGTGATACTGGCACAAGAGACAATAACACTCCGGGTAGTGCCGAAGACAACCACAATCCCCTCTAGCACGATGTAGAGCGGGAGGGTGAACAAGCTAGCCCTCCAGAGCAGGCAGCAGATGGAGAATCGGAGGAGGACAATTACATGCCTCTCTCCGAAGATGAGGTGAGCCTCGACAACGAAGAATTTATCGTGCCTGAGGATCCCGTCGAGCAGGAGCGCTTCAAGCGCCGGCTTATGGCCACAACAAATAGTTTGAAGAAAAAGCAACAACAGCTTCAAGCTGATCAAGACTTGCTAGCAGACAGATGGACCGAAGTCCTTGCGGCCGAGATACGAACTCAAGCGCCCCTCCAAGAGTTACCCAAAGTGCAGGTTGCTACCTCACCTCGAGGAGGAAGCATTGAAACCTACATCACCAGTGTACGATGCGGCTGATCGGCCACCTCGTGGCCGAGCCGAAGAGGCGTTTCAGCCTGAAGTTCAGCATGCACCCTGCTGCCACTCAGACAAAAATACCAAGGCCCTGGGAAACACACAGGACCTGCGAGACGTATTGGAAAACAAGGTAAAACATGCAAGATCGATCTACGGACCACGGGGGCGCGCACCAATACGCGACGATGATCGTCACGCCGGATACACTAATAGAAAATCCGGCTGAGCCGGACATGGCAGACAAGACTCGTATGAACTGCGTCGCGATATAACCCGGCACAGAGGCGCCGCACACCCCTTATGCTTCACGGATGAAGTAATGGATCATGAATTCCCAGAAGGGTTTAAACCCATAAACATCGAATCATACGATGGTACTACAGACCCCGCGGTATGGATAGAAGACTTCTTCCTCCACATTCACATGTCCCGCGGGGATGACCTACATGCCATCAAGTATCTCTCGCTAAAACTCAAAGGGTCGGCTCGGCATTGGCTCAATAGCTTGCCGGCAAACTCCATCGAAAGTTGGGAGAACCTGGCAGAGGCATTCCTGGACAATTTCTAGGGCACTTATGTGCGATCGCCGGACGCTGATGATTTAAGTCATATAACTCAGCAGCCAGGGGAATCAGCGAGGAAATTCTGGACCCGGTTCCTAACCAAGAAGAACCAAATTGTCGACTTTCCGGATGCAGAAGCCTTAGCGGCATTTAAGCATAATATCCGTGACGAATGGCTCGCCCGGCACCTCGGCTAAGAGAAGCCAAAATCCATGGCAGCCCTCACGACACTTATGACCCGCTTTTGTGCGGGCGAAGATAGTTGGTTGGCTTGTAGTACCAATATCAGGAGCCAGGATAGCAACGGCAAACCATGACGCAACAAACACAAGCGCCGCAAATATGGTGAAAACGCCAGAAATACGGCAGTTAATGCCGGGTTCAGGGGCTCAAAGTCCGGTCAGCGGAAAGGGCCACCCAAAAATACAAATCCTGGTCCATCCAGTCTGGACCGCATACTCGCTCGCCAATGCCAAATTCATGGCACCCTAGAAATGCTAGCCACCCATACCAACAGAGAATGCTGGGTCTCCAAACAAGCCGGCAAGGCAGGCACCAAAGATGAAGAGGGGTCTCAAAGCGATGATAGCGACGAAGAGCCCAGATCACCAAACAAAGGAGGACAAAAGAAATCCCCCCCCCCCATATTCAATCGGTGAATGTGGTAAATACCACCCAAATTGCCAACTTGGACCAGATATGCACCCTTAGGGATGGCGGATCAACGGAACTAGCTGTCCCACAATATAAGCTAGGGCCGGTCACCTTCAACCGCACGGATCGTCCAGTTAACGCCAATCAGGGCAATCCAGCCGCACTAATCCTCGACCCAATATTAGACGGGTTCCACCTCACTCGAGTCCTCATGGATGGAGGTAGCAGTTTAAATCTGCTTACCAGGACACAGTGCACAAAATGGGCATCGATCATTCAGCGATCAAGCCCACTAAAACCACTTTTAGAGCCAACATACCAGGTATGGAGGTTAGATGTACAGGCTCCATTGCTCTCGAGGTAATCTTCGGATCACTAGAAAATTACCGTATCGAAGAGTTAATCTTCGAAATCGCCCATTTCCATAGTGACTATCAAGCACTGCTCGGGCGAACCGCGTTCGCTCGATTCAACGTGGTGCCGCATTATGCCTACCGTAAGCTCAAAATGCCCGGTCCACGCGGCGTCATCACGGTTCATGGCAAGGCCGAACCTTCCTTTGGCACCAACAAATACATCACTGCCTTAGCAGCAGAAACAACGAGCAGCACCTTGCAGCCGAACCTCGAGTCGACGCCCAGGCTCCCGGACACCATCAAGGGGCTCCGAACTACTTCACGGAAGGATACCCCGGCTCGTCCAAAGCTCAACTAAACACTCTGGCGAAGACCATGACAGGCCGAACTCAATGGTTCAACCGCCCTCCGGCATGCAAACATTTCTTAAATTTCCTTCGCAGGTTCACCTTTGCACTGACCAGGACAGACTCCACGGATGCAGCTTGAACGCGTCAGGGGACCCTTAGACATTCCCCGCAGTGAATGTACGGCCATAATACGGATCCACACTCAACCCCTTCCCCCTAGTCACAGCAGGTTCTGCTATCACAACTCCTTTTTTATCACATTACTTGTACCCATACGCATAGACGTATTACTTAAATACAACATGTGGATTTACATGATGTTTACCTGCTGATTAACTCTTATCAAAATCATTTCGTCAAGTGGCATCCGTACATAGTGATATGCCTTAAATATGCCAGGGGCTTCGTTTTTCCCGTAATACGGCAATAAAAGTCCGAACACCTTCATGGAAGTTCGGCACCCCGAACCTATAGCATTATATGCATCAGCTCCGAATCATGTCTGGGGTCAATAGTTGGGTTTGCCTGGCTCCCATGTTTTGGTACCTTACGTTCCTCTATATCGGCTAAGGTAGCACTGCGAGAACTACTGCGATTGTGTCCCGGTTCTTCCGGATGAGCACCTCAGTAGAGAAAGCCGAAAACTGACTGTCATGATATGGCGAGAGCTGGTCAGCTGTTCGAGCGGTCTCAAAATCTTTAAGGATTTCTCCTCCATAATGCCATAACCAATGCAGCGTGCGATGGATCGGCTTTTCTCCGATCAGGCGCTTATAGAGCCCCTAGTACGGTCTTCCGAACACAAGGGGCTGCGCCGACCATACTAAAGCTCCTATGGCTAAGTGAGAGTGATAAAGCCCTATAGTCCGATTGCCTGGTTCGTTGTGCTGAGCACCTCCTTCGGAGGACCCAAAATTGGGATAAAGAGTGCTCAGGTTTATCCCGAACACCCCTGTACTTCTTACATGGGGGCAGAAGCCGACGACTGGCCAACTCTCAGTCTTAATATAAAAATGACCCCACAGGAGGGTAAACTTTTATATAGCATGCAACATATAAATGACCTTGTTCAAACATTACAAAGGACGACATGATCGGCATTCATGGAAATATAATGTCCTTGGTGCATAGCTCCGTCGCAAGGTAGGATCCTTTCAGGACACTCTTATAATATAATTCGGGCTTGCGGTGCTCCTTCCCCTCTAGCGGTCCCTCGGTCACTAGCTTTTCGGCATCCATCTTCCCCCAGTGCACCTTTGCAAGGGCGAAGGCCATTCGCGCTCCTTCTATATAGACCGACCACTTGATGACGTCAAATCGAGGGCAAGCGCTTACAAGCCGCCTCACGAGCCCGAAGTAGCTGCTTGGAATCGGCTCGGCAGGCCATAGCCGGATAACCATATCTTTCATGGCTAGTTTCGCAGCCTTATGCAGTTCGATCAGCTGTTTCAGTTGATCAACAAAAGGCACCGGATAATTCGGCGCCAAATACTGCGACCAAAAGAGCTTATCGGCGGTGTTCCTTCCTTCGGCTCGGTATAATTGAGTGGCATCTGATATGTTGTGAGGTAGCTCGGCAAATACAACTGAGAAGTCTGGATTCACAATCAGAAACATAGTTTTCCCTTCAAATACTTGCTTACATGGAAAAAGCCTTCCCCGCCATGATCTTCCTCGCCTCTTGGATCCCCTGCAGGGCGCTTTGGGTTTCACCCCGGGCATCGCTCGTGTCTTGACGTGCCTTGGTGAGTTCGGACTCTTTCTCAGTTAAACTCTGCTCCAAGGTCTCGCATTTACTTTCGGCCTCTTGCAGCTCCTGCTCAGCTTTAATAACTCTGGCCTCGTGTTTCTCGCGAAGAGTCCGCTCCGTGGCTGCCTTTTCCTCGGCCTCGGCAACAGCCCTTTTAAGGGCCTCGACTTCGGTCATAACCCCTAGCACAAATTATGCGGTTTATTTCATACTGAACATTTATTTCACAATAAATGTGCGCAATGCTTGTGCATACCTTGTTTATCCCTCAACTGCATTTTCAATTGGCCAATTTCCTCTCGGGCCCGCTCCAGACTTTGATTCCGTCCGGAGATCTCCGCAGTACGAGAGGCAGCAGCCGCTACATGTATCTGCTTGAAACAGAAGAGAAATCAATATCATTCAATGAGTATTCCTGTGATCATCAATGCGATCCCCTGTCCGGTTCTTTCTTTCACTGAACAGTGAATCAGGGGCTACTATCTATACTGTGACACTCTTTGGAAACTTACAAAACATACCTCAAAGCCTCTTATAAGGCTGATACAGGCTTCGTTCAGTCCACTCTTAGTTGACTGAATCCTTTCAATCACCGCATCCATAAGGGCACGGTGTTCGTCAACGATGGAGGCGTCTCGTAACGCCACCAACAAAGCATCCGACACCTCTGGATGGACAAAGGTCGCCGGCGGAACAGGCACGCCCCCTTCCAGCCGAAGGAGGCTGCCTTCTTGATTCTGGAGCCGTATAGGCCTCCGGAATCGCATCCGGTGGGGAGCCGAACTCAGGATCGCCCCCGCCATCAGACCCCATGGGAATATTTTTCCCAACGTGTCCGGCCCCTGCGGTTTGACCTCCAGGCGCCGCCTTCACGGTTTCTTCCTTTCCTCCTTGACCGGGGTCCTTCTAGGGCGAACCCTCGGTGTTATGCACCTGTTTGGAGGAAGGGGCCTTTGGGGGCGTCCCGCTCTCCATAGCATTTGAGCTCAGCAGGTCCTATGATGAGGATTGCTTGGTACAGGACCTCATCGGACTACCAAAAAATATGGCTTAAGGTTAAAATACTAAGCCACGATGAGTCCGGACGCTTAAACATACTCGGATTTTATATACCTACGAGTTCACCAGGGGCTAGGCCCTGGGATCCCATGTCGGGCCGCTATCGGCGGCAGCAGTAGACTCCTCCGGAAGAGAAGCCCTTCCCCTTTTGGGCGGTTCGGCCTCCAAGGGTGCGGAGGCCGTCCTCTTTCTTCTCCCCCCCCCCGTAGGGGATTCATCCTCCTCCTCCTTTTCATCCTCTTCAGAGGCGGAATGGGCATCAGAGCCTTTGGGTATTGTGTCTGAAGTGCCGCGACGATGAAGGCCGCCCCGGGTCTTTTTGGCCTCCTTCTCGGCCATCTTCTTCGGCACCTTGTAAGGCGCCGGGACCAGCATCTTCGTCAGAAGTGGGAGGGCCGGGTCTTCGGGCAGCGGGTGTTGACAAGGCAGTATCCGGCGGACTAACATCACCTGGACTACGTTGACAAGTTCAATGTTCTTATCTCCCATATCTTTAACGCGCGTTTGGAGCGCCGACAGTTCGGCGGACGAGGACCAGTCCAGGCCTTTCTTGACCCAGGATGTAAGCCGCAGAGGGGCGTCGGATCAAAACTCGGGCGATGCGGCCCATTCCTTGCCCCACGGCTCAGTGATGTAAAACCACTGTTGTTGCCACTCCTTGACAGAATCATTAAAGGTTCCCGTTGGCCATATGGCGTTGGGCATCTTGCTCACCATAGCACCCCCGCACTCGGCGTTCTCGTCGCCCACCACCTTGGGCTTCACATTAAAAACCTTCATCCATAAACCGAAGTGCGACGAAACGCGGAGGAAAGCCTCGCACATGACAATAAATGTCGATATGTTGAGGAAGGAATTAGGGGACAGATCATGAAGATCGATCCCATAATAGTACATGATGCCACGAATGAACGGGTGGAAGGGAAACCCTAGCCGGCGGACAAAGTGAGGGAGGAATACAACCCTCTCATGGGGTTCTTGTGTAGGGACGATCTGTCCTGCCGTCGGAAGACAGTGGCTGATTTTCTTGGCCAGATACCCGGCCTCCCGAAGCTTTTTGATATCCTTCTCTCGGACGGTAGAGGCCATCCATTTGCCTCCTGCTCCGGATCCGGACATCTTTGGAAGGCCTTTTGTGGGCAGAGAAGGTGAACGCTTGGGCGCTGGAGCCTGAGCAGAAGGAAATGAATCGGGAAGAAGGCGTGGGTGAAAATAGTGAATCCTCATCCCTTTTTAAGGGCGGAAGAGGCGATGCGCCTCCCCACTCACCTAGTAAAACTTCTCATTTCTTAAGCGCCATAATTGATGGCGCGGTTAGGTTACCCACATCCGTATTGATGAGAATCCCGTGATAAGGGGACACGATCTTTGCTTCGACAAGACGTGCCAAGGAAACCACCTCGTGATATGTGCAGTAGCTAGTTGAGAAGAACGGTTCGAATAATGACCGGGCCATGACATGATGTCATGCTGTCAAAACATGTCAATAGATTAGATTTGTGGAAATATTATTCTCTCTACGGTGGCATGTGGAACTTGTTTTGCAGAGCCGGACACTATCCTTGTGTTCAAAATCTTCTATGGAGTATTCGGAGGAGGAACCTGCCTTGCAATGCCGAAGAAAAAATTGCACGCCGGACTCATCTTCATTCAAGCCTGGTTCAGGGGCTACTAAGGGAGTCCTGGATTAGGGGGTCTCCGGACATCCGGACTATATCCATTGGCCGGACTGTTGGACTATGAAGATACAAGATTGAAGACTTCGTCATGTGTCCGGATGGGACTTTCCTTGGCGTGGAAGGCAAGCTTGGCAATACAGATATGTAGATCTCCTCCCTTGTAACCGACTTTGTGTAACCCTAGCCCCATCCGGTGTCTATATAAACCGGAGGGTTTAGTCCGTAGGACAAGATACAATCATACCATAGGCTAGCTTCTAGGGTTTAGCCTCTACGATCTCGTGGTAGATCAACTCTTGTAATACTCATATCATCAAGATCAATCAAGCAGGACGTAGGGTATTACCTCCATCAAGAGGGCCTGAACCTGGGTAAACATCGTGTCCCCTGCCTCCTGTTAACATCCGCCTTAGACGCACAGTTCTGGACCCCCTACCCGAGATCCGCCGGTTTTGACATCGACAGTGAGCAAATCACGCAAGACCAGATAGCAGCAAGCAGGATGTCTTGAAAATCTTAGGCCTCGCTTTGACGATGGCCGTGTGCATGCCCCTCGAGCATGCAGCCAGCTGCATGGCGCTCAACATATCCATACACAAACAACAGAGGTCGAGGACGTCACTAGGGAGATTGCTCCAATCGTGACTCATATGGATGATGTGTGGTTCACGTTCGGCCATGGTGGAGTTTGGAAGGTGGGGTTTTGGGGGGCTTGATTTACGGGGGAGAAGGCTCTCGGTGCTGGAGTGGCTAGCGAGGGAATGATAACCCACAAGTATAGGGGATCGCAACCGTTTTCGAGGGTAGAGTATTCAACCAAATTTATTGATTCGACACAAGGGAAGCCAAAGAATATTCTCAAGTATTAGCAGCTGAGTTGTCAATTCAACCACACCTGGAAATTTAATATCTGCAGCAAGGTATTTAGTAGCAAAGTAATATGATAGTAGTGGTAACGGTGGTAAAAGGTAACGGTAGCAAAAGTAATATTTTTGGTGTTTTATAGTGATTGTAACAATAACAATGGGAAAGTAAATAAGCGAAGAACAATATATGGGAAGCTCATAGGTAGTGGATCGGTGATGGAGAATTATACCTGATGTGATCGATCATGTTACATTCATAACATAGGGTGACACAGAACTAGCTCCAGTTCATCAATGTAATGTAGGCGTGTATTCGGAATATAGTCATACGTGCTTATGGAAAGAACTTGCATGGCATGTTTTGTCGTACCCTCCCATGGCAGCGGGGTCCTATTGGAAACTAAGGGATATTAAGGCCTCCTTCTAATAGAGTACCAGACCAAAGCATTAACACATAGTGAATACATGAACTCCTCAAACTACGGTCATCACCGGGAGTGGTCCCGACTATTGTCACTTCGGGGTTGCCAGATCATAACACATAGTAGGTGACTATTGACTTGCAAGATAGGATCAAGAACTCTCATATATTGATGAAAACATAATAGGTTCAGATCTGAAATCATGGCACTTGGGTCCTAGTGACAAGCATTAAGCATAGCAAAGTCATAGCAACATCAATCTCAGAACATAGTGCATACTAGGGATCAAACCCTAACAAAACTAACTTGATTACATGATAAATCTCATCCAACCCATCACCGTCCAGCAAGCCTACGATGGAATTACTCACACACGGTAGTGAGCATCATGAAATTGGTGATGGAGGAAGGTTGATGATGATGGCGACGGATTCCCCTCTCCGGAGCCCCGAACGGACTCTAGATCAGCCCTCCCGAGAGAGTTTAGGGCTTGGCGGCGGCTGTGTATCATAAAACGCGATGAATCCTTCTCTCTTTTTTTCTCCCCGAAAGTGAATATATGGAGTCAGGGTTGAGGTCGGTGGAGCGGGAGGGGGCCCATGAGGCAGGGGGCGCACCCAGGGGGTAGGGCGCACCCCCACCCTCATGGACAGGTGGAGGCCCCCTGACGTGGATCTTCCTTCCATTATTTTTTTATATATTCCAAAATAATTCTCCGTTGATTTTCAGGTCATTCCGAGAACTTTTATTTCTGCACAAAAATAACACCATGGCAATTCTGGTGAAAACAGTGTCAGTTCGGGTTAGTTCCATTGAAATCATGCAAGTTAGAGTCCAAAACAAGGGCAAAAGTGTTTGGAAAAGTAGATACGATGGAGACGTATCAACTCCCCCAAGCTTAAACCTTTGCTTGTCCTCAAGCAATTCAGTTGATAAACTGAAAGTGATAAAGAAAAACTTTTACAAACTATGTTTGCTCTTGTTGTTGTAAATATGTAGAGCCAGCATTCAAGTTTTCAGCAAAGATTATGAACTAACCATATTCACAATAACATTTAGGTCTCATGTTTACTCATTTCAATGGCATAATCAACTAGCAAGCAATAATAATAAATCTCGGATGACAACACTTTCTCAAAACAATCATGATATGATATAACAAGATGGTATCTCGCTAGTCCTTTCTAAGACCGCAAAACATAAATGCAGAGCACCTTTAAAGATCAAGGACTAAATAGACATTGTAATTCGTGGTAAAAGAGATCCGATCAAGTCATACTCAATGTAAACTAACAGTAATGGATGCAAATGACAGCGGTGCTCTCCAACTGGTGCTTTTTAATAAGAGGAGGATGACTCAACATAAAAGTAAATAGATAGGCCCTTCGCCGAGGGAAGCAGGGATTTGTAGAGGTGCCAGAGCTCGATTTTGAAATAGATATGAATAATATTTTGAGTGGTATACTTTCATTGTCAACATAACAACCGAGAGATGGCGATATTTTCCATGCTACACACATTATAGGCGGTTCCCAAACAGAATGGTAAGGTTTATACTCCCCCTCCACCAACAAGCATCAATCCATGGCTTGCTCGAAACAGCGAGTGCCTCCAACTAACAACAGTCCCGAGGGAGTTTTGTTTGCAATTATTTTTGATTTGATTTGCATAAAGCATGGGACAGGGCATCCCGGTGACAATGTCATTTTCTCGTGAGTGCGGAGCGGAGTCCACTCCTCTTGAGAATAACCCGTCTACATGGAAGATACAAACAACCCTAGTTGATACATGAGCTATTCGAGCATACAAAACAGAATGTTTATTTGAAGGTTTAGAGTTTGGCACATACAAATTTACTTGGAATGGCAGGTAGATACCGTATATAGGTAGGTATGGTGGACTCATATGGAATAACTTTGGGATTTATGGAATTGGATGCACAAGGAGTATTCCCGCTTAGTATAGGTGAAGGCTAGCAAAAGACTGGGAAGCGACCAGCTAGAGAGCGACAAAAGTCATGAACATGCATTAAAATTAATCAACACCGAATGCAAGCATGAGTAGGATATAATGCACCATGAACATAAATATCATAGAGGCTATGTTGATTTTGTTTCAACTACATGCGTGAACATGTGCCAAGTCAAGCCACTCGAATCGTTCAAAATAGGATACCACCCTATCATACCACATCACAACCATTTTAATAGCATGTTGGCACGCAAGGTAAACCATTATAAGCTCCTGGCTAATTAAGCATGGCATAAGCAACAATAATCTCTAATTGTCATTGCAAACATGTTTATTCATAATAGGTTTAATCAGGAACAATGAACTAATCATATTTACAAAAACAAGAGAGGTCGAGTTCATACGAGCTTTTCTCATCTCAATAAGTTCATCATATAATCATCATTATTGCCTTTCACTTGCACGAACGAACGATGTGAATAATAATAATAGTGCACATGCATTGGACTAAGCTGGAATCTGCAAGCATTCAATTCGAGAGAGAAGACAAGGTAATATGGGCTCTTTGTCAGATCAACAATAATGCATATAAGAGCCACTTTAACAATTTACTTATGGTCATCTCCTCCCGACCCCTAAGAACAAGAAAAGAAATAAAACTATTTACACGAGAAAGATCCCAACAACCAAAAGAAGAACGAGAAATATTTTTGGGTTTTCTTTTTTAATTACTACTACTACAGCATGAAAAGTAAACTAATTAAAAGCTACAACTATTTTTTTGTTTTTCTTAAGGTTTATTAAACACACAAGAAGAAAGCATAAAAAGGGAAAATAAACTAGCATGGATGATGCAGTGAAAAAGTATGAGCACCGACAACTAGCATGAGTGTGTGAACATAAATGTAATGTCGGTGAAAAATACGTACTCCCCCAAGCTTAGGCTTTTGGCCTAAGTTGGTCTATGGCCACGGCTGGCCTGGCCGATATCCAAAGTAATAGTTGGGGTCGTACCAAGAAGAATCCCCCTGATGCCACTGGCTGGCGATCACCTCCGGATCCCACTGGTAACCAGACTATCGTGGAGGATCAAATTGTGGTTCCGGCTCTGGCTCTATAGCTGATGTATGGTTCCGGCAGGCGTGAATGGCCTCCAACGGAACAAGGTACTTGCCTGCAAATAAATCAAACAAGGAAGGAGCAAGCAAAGTAATAGTCCCAGGGTGATTTTTATCAAATATCAGCTTATACTTAAGCATCTTTTCCCTATTCTTAACGATAAAATCATATGCTACCATACTCTTATAGTCTAGAAAAACAGAAGGCAACAACTTCTCTTCCTTCTCATAATGCCTAATAGGTATGTTAATGTGTGTAGCGAGGCGCGAGGCGAAGATGCCTCCAAGGACGGGGCCCTTAGTACGGTTAAGATTTAACCGCTTTGCAACAATAGCGCCCATACTAAATGTATCATCACGCAACAAGGCATGGCACAAAATAACAATATCAGAGGCACTAAGGTTGCCACAGTTTCTGCGACCAATTAAGCATCTACTAGCAAATATTGCAAAGTAATGTAAAACAGGAAAATGTATGCTAGTAATTATTGCATCGGAAACTTTCCTCGTTTCCCCTACAACAATTGTATCAATAAACCCTTACACATCATCACGATGTGGTTCCTCTATGATGCCCTCGAAAGGGATCAAACAAACCCGACAAAATCACGAAGTGACATCTCCTTATGCTCATCATATAAATAAAATTCCACTGTAGGTGGTGAGCTCCTAGCATGGAAATGAAAGTTTTGCACAAAGATATTGGTGAGTAAGAGATACTGTTCGCGTTGGTCGTGGAGGAAGGCAGTGAGGCCTGCATTCTTAGCCAATTCATAGAAATCATCATAAATCCCGGCTGCTCTCAAGAAATCATCACAAGGCCATTCACACGGCCGGACCTCCGTGATGCGAGGGAGATTATACTTGGGCTTCTTGTTCTCTTCACTTTGTTTATCCTTCAAGCTTCGGCTCGATGAGCCCCTCAAAAATCTCTTCATCTTTTTTGAAGATTTCTGAAATTTTAGTAACTTCAAAATAAAAGTGAACCAAACTCAACAAAATTGATAGCAAGTACGCCCACAAGTGCCTAGAGGATATATCATGCATTAAAACTACTTTTGACCATATAAATTTGACATGCAAGCTCAAGAACAGGGTCACCTAAGCAGCAAAAATATGTAATGAATAAAGCACTAGAACAAAAACTAATTGGACCATTGGAGGAATCAAATACCAAGGAACAATCCCCCAAAGCAGTTTTGTGAGAGGTGCTTTGAGTAAGGAGATCGAAAATGGCAGCAAGATGAGCTTGGACTCGGGTTTGAGCTGGCTAGTGATGTTTGTGGGAGGAAGAAGGAATGTGTGGTAGCTGCAATAAGTGGAGGGGAGCCACCATGGGCCCACAAGGCAGGGTGGGCGCGCCCTCCACCCTCATGGCCAGGTGCTTGCTCCCCCTGCTGTGTTTTCAGTGCTAGATATTCTCAAATATTCCAGAAAAAATCATATTTAAATTTCAGGGTATTTGGAGAAATTTTATTTTCAGGGTATTTTTTATTGCATGGATAATTTAGAAAACAGACAGAAATTACTATTTTTGCTTTATTTAATATAAATAACAGAAAGTAAAAAGAGGGTACAGAGAGTTGTGTTCTCTAATTTCATCCATCTCATGCTCATCAAAAGGAATCTACTAACAAGGTTGATCAGGTCTTGTTAACAAACACATTACGAATAACATGGAACCGGAGAATTTTCGAATAACACTAGGTTACCTCAACGGGGATATGCATGTCCCCAACAATAAGAATATCATGTTTCTTCTTGACAGTAGGGAGAGGAAATTCAAAACCTCCAATAGTAATTGTTGAAAATTTTCCAATAGAATTGATACTTTGGACTTGAGGTTGTTTCCTCGGAAAGTGTACCGTATGCTCATTACCATTAATATGAAAAGTAGCATTGCCTTTGGTGCAATCAATAACAGCCCCTGCAGTATTCAAAAAGGGTCTTCCAAGAATAATAGACATACTATCGTCCTCGGAAATATCAAGAATAACAAAGTCTGTTAAAATAGTAACGTTTGCAACCACAACAGGCACATCCTCACAAATACCGACAGGAATAGCAGTTGATTTATCAGCCATTTGCAAAGATATTTCAGTGGGTGTCAACTTATTCAAATCAAGTCTACGATATAAAGAGAGAGTCATAACACTAACACCGGCTCCAAGATCACATAAAGTAGTTTTAACATAGTTTCTTTTAATGGGGCATGGTATAGTTGGTACTCCGGGATCTGCTAGTTTCTTAGGTATTCCACCCTTAAAAGTATAATTAGCAAGCATGGTGGAAATTTCAGCTTCCGGTATCTTTCTTTTATTTGTAACAATTTCCTTCATATATTTAGCATAAGGATTCATTTTGAGCATATCAGTTAATCGCATACGCAAAAATATAGGTCTAATCATTTCAGCAAAGCGCTCAAAATCCTCATCATCCTTTTTCTTGGATGGTTTAGGAGGAAAAGGCATGGGTTTCTGAACCCATGGTTCTCTTTCCTTACCGTGCTTCCTAGCAACAAAGTCTCTCTTATCATAACGTTGATTCTTTGATTGTGGGTTATCAAGATCAACAACAGGTTCAATTTCTACCTCATTATCATTGCTAGGTTGAGCATTAACATGAACATCATTATTAACATTATCACTAGGTTCATGTTCATTACCAGATTGTGTTTCAGCATCGGAGGTAGAGATATTATGGGGAGTCTCAGGTGTATCAATAATAGGTTCACAAGAAGCATGCAAAGTCCTATCATTTTTCTTTTTCTTCTTCTTAGAAGTACTAGGTGCATCTACATTATTTCTCTAAGAATCTTGCTCAATTCTCTTAGGATGGCCCTCAGGATACAAAGGTTTCTGAGTCATTTTACCACCTCTAGTCATAACTCTAACAGCATTATCATTTTTACTATTCAATTCATTGAGCAAATCATTTTGAGCTTTAAGTACTTGTTCTACTTGAGTAGTAACCATAGAAGCATGTTTACTAATAAGTTTTAGTTCACCTTTAACGTTAGCCATATAACCACTCAAGTGTTCAATCGTATAAGCATTGTTTTTTAATTCTCTACCAAAATAAGCATTGAAGTCTTCTTGCTTAACCATAAAGTTATCAAACTCATCCAAACATTGGCTAGCAAACTTTGTAGAAGGGATTTCAGCTTTATCATATCTATAGAGAGAATTTACCTTTACTACCTGTGTCGGGTTATCAAGACCATGTGTTTCTTCAATAGGTGGTGGATTAAAACCATGTATTTCTTCAACAGGAGGTAAATTCTGAACATCTTCAGCTTTTATAACTTTTTCCTTCATAGATTTCTTTGCCTCTTGCATATCTTTAGGACTGAGAAATAGAACACCCATTTTCTTCGGAGTTGGCTTAGGGGTTGGCTGAGGAAGTGTCCAATTATTTTCATTGGTCAACATATTATTCAATAAAATTTCAGCTTCATCTGGTGTTCTTTCCCTGAAAACACAACCAGCACAACTATCCAGGTGGTCTCTGGAAGAATCAGTTAGTCCATTATAAAAGATATCAAGTATTTCATTTTTCTTAAGAGGATGATCAGGCAAATCATTAAGTAATTGGAGAAGCCTCCCCCAAGCTTGTGGGAGACTCTCTTCTTCAATTTGCACAAAATTATATATTTCCCTTAAAGTAGCTTGTTTCTTATGAGCAGGGAAATATTTAGCAGAGAAGTAATAAGTCATATCCTGGGGACTACGCACAGAACCAGGATCAAGAGAATTAAACCATATCTTAGCATCACCCTTTAATGAGAACGGAAATATCTTAAGGATATAATAGTAGCGAGTTTTCTCATCATTAGTGAACAAGGTGGCTATATCATTTAATTTAGTAAGATGTGCCACAACAGTTTCAGATTCATAGCCAGAGAAAGGATCAGATTCAACCAAAGTAATTACATCAGGGTCGACAGAGAATTCATAATCCTTATCAGTAACAAAGATAGGTGAAGTAGCATAAGCATGATCATATTTCATTCTAGCATTCAGAGTTTTTTTGTTTCAGCTTAGCTAATAGTTTCTTAAGATCACTCCTATCATTGCAAGCAAGAAAGTCTCTAGCAGTTTCTTCATCCATAACAAAACCCTCAGGAACAACAGGCAATTCATATCTAGGGGGAGAATCTTCATCATCACTTTCATCAATATTATCAGTTTCAATAATTTCATTCTCTCTAGCCCTAGCAAGTTGTTCATCAAGAAATTCACCAAGTGGCATAGTAGTATCAAGCATAGAAGTAGTTTCATCAGAAGTATCATGCATAGCAGAAATTGCATCATCAATAACATGTGACATATCAGAATTAATAGCAGAAGCAGGTTTAGGTGTCGCAAGCTTACTCAAAACAAAAGGTGAATCAAGTGCAGAGCTAGATGGCAGTTCCTTACCTCCCCTCGTAGTTGAGGGATAGATCTTGGTTGTTGTATCTTTCAAGTTCTTCATAATGATAAGAAGATATATATCCCAAGTGACTCAAAGAATAGAGCTATGCTCCCCGGCAACGGTGCCAGAAAATAGTCTTGATAACTCACAAGTATAGGGGATCACAACAGTTTTCGAGGGTAGAGTATTCAACCCAAATTTATTGATTCGACATAAGGGAAGCCAAAGAATATTCTCAAGTATTTGCAACTGAGTTGTCAATTCAACCACACCTGGAACTTAATATCTGCAGCAAGGTATTTAGTAGCAAAGTAATAAGATAGTAGTGGTAACGGTGGTAAAAGGTAACGGTATCAAAAGTAATATTTTTGGTGTTTTATAGTAATTGTAACAATAGCAACAGAAAAGTAAATAAGCGAAGAACAATATATGGAAAGCTCGTCGGCATTGGATCGATGATGGAGAATTATTCCAGATGCGATCGATCATGTAATAGTCATAACATAGGGTGACACAGAACTAGCTCCAGTTCATCAATGTAATGTAGGCATGTATTCCGAATATAGTCATACGTGCTTATGGAAAGAACTTGCATGGCATCTTTTGTCCTACCCTCCCGTGGCAGGGGTCCTATTGGAAACTAAGGGATATTAAGGCCTCCTTTTAATAGAGTACCGGACCAAAGCATTAACACATAGTGAATACATGAACTCCTCAAACTACGGTCATCACCGGGAGTGGTCCCGACTATTGTCACTTCGGGGTTGCCGGATCATAACACATAGTAGGTGACTATTGACTTGCAAGATAGGATCAAGAACTCTCATATATTGATGAAAACATAATAGGTTCAGATCTGAAATCATGGCACTCGAGCCCTAGTGACAAGCATTAAGCATAGCAAAGTCATAACAACACCAATCTCAGAACATAGTGGATACTAGGGATCAAACCCTAACAAAACTAACTCGCTTACATGATAAATCTCATCCAACCCATCACCGTCCAGCAAGCCTACGATGGAATTGCTCACACACGGCAGTGAGCATCATGAAATTGGTGATGGAGGAAGGTTGATGATGACGATGGTGACGGATTCCCCTCTCCAGAGCCCCGAACGGACTCTAGATCAGCCCTCCCGAGAGAGTTTAGGGCTTGGCGGCGGCTCCGTATCGTAAAACGCGATGAATCCTTCTCTCTTCTTTTTTTCTCCCGAAAGTGAATATATGGAGTCAGGGTCGAGGTCGGTGGAGCATCAGGGGGCCCACGAGGCAGGGGGCGCGCCCCCACCCTCGTGGACAGGTGGAGGCCCCCCTGACGTGGATCTTCCTTCCAGTATTTTTTATATATTCCAAAATAATTCTCCGTTGATTTTCAGGTCATTCCGAGAACTTTTATTTCTGCACAAAAATAACACCATGGCAATTCTGCTGAAAACAACGTCAGTCCGGGTTAGTTCCATTCAAATCGTGCAAGTTAGAGTCCAAAACAAGGGCAAAAGTGTTTGGAAAAGTAGATACGACGGATACATATCAGGGAATAATGGTACTGGGGGAGGCGAGCGAGGAGACGGTACGTGGGGGCACAGTGAGATGATGAAGAGTGACCTTAGGATCTCCGGTGAGACGGAGATGGAGATGGAGTGGTGCTAGGGGAGAGGGAGATGAGGCAAGGCATGCTATACAGCGGCGGTGACAGTGACTGCATAGTGCACAAGGAGAGGCTGACTTTGGTAACCCGGACACGCCGCCTGGACTGGTGTCACCTCGGGCTCAGGGTCTTGTCACTTCACTGTGAGGACCGGATGAATAATAGTATTTTGACCGTCAAGTGTACCATAGGTGTACTACTACTAGTACACTATTAGGAAAAGGCCTACTAGTGGCGCACCAGTTTTGCCTACTAATGGCGCACTACTGGTGCGCCACTAGTACCACGCCACTAGTATTTTTTACTAATGGCGTGGTGCGCCATTAGTATACCAGATACTAAAGGCGCACCTGTAATGCGCCATTAGTATGCCTAGAGGTGCGCCATTACTATCTGACTTAGTAATGGCGCACCACATAGAAGTGCGCCATTAGTAATAATTTTTTTCAATTTTTTTAATATTTTTTTAAAAATTCAAAATTTTTTATTTTTTTTCTTAATCTCGGGTCAATATGCTTAATCCCAGGTCAAATCGCGCTCCGTGGTCAAACTTCCCAAAAGGTCACCCATCCTCACACTACTCCAGCCCAAGCACACTTAACTTTAGAGTTCTATCCAACCCCAGCACCAGCTCACTTCACAGGCACTTGTTGATATATCTAGCATATCAATCCTATTAAACCTTGTTGATGTTTAGGACTTTGTTCATGTTCATGAGTGTGATGGAATTTTGAAAAAATATTTCAAACTTCTGTTCATATTACGTATCATATTTTGAAAAAAAAACTCCCGAAAAAAATCCAAACTAATTTTTTTTCCGTTACTAGTAAGTTTGAATTTTTTGCCTCCAGATTTTAAAAGCCCCGTAACTTTTTTTCTTGTTAGGTTTTTGAGGATTTTGAAAATGTTTAACGGGGTTACCCTGATTAAATTCGGATGTAACTTTTCGAGTAGATGATTTTTCATATAGAAAACTTTTTAATCCGAGTTCGTATGCAAAAGTTATGCCCATTTTACAAATTCCAGAGAGATTTTGCAAATAAAGTCGAAATTCATATTTATAAATTTTCCCAACAACTAGACCACATATCACATGGGAAACTTATTTTATTTTATTTTTTTGACATTTTCATCATTTTCTTTTATTTTTTTAAACTGAGAAGGTGGTCCCGGGGGGTGCATGCGAGGGAATTTTTGGGCCAAGTTAGTAATGGCGCACCGTGGGACTGGTGTGCCATTACTAGTTGAACTAGTAATGGCGCACCACTCCTACGGTGTGCCATTACTAGTTTTGAAAAAAAACTTGTTACTAATGGCGCACCGTGGATGTGGTGCGCCATTAGTATATAGTAGTGGCGCACCACATGTCTGGTGCACTATGGGAGTCCTGGATTAGGGGGTCTTCGGACAGCCGGACTATATCCTTTGGCCGGACTGTTAGACTATGAAGGTACAAGATTGAAGACTTCGTCTCGTGTCCGGATAGGACTCTACTTGGCGTGGAAGGCAAGCTAGGCAATACGAATATGGATATCTCCTCCTTCGTAACCGGCCTTGTGTAACCCTAACCCTCTCTGGTGTCTATATAAACTGAAGGGTTTTAGTCCGTAGGACAACAACCATAACATACAATCATACCATAGGCTAGCTTCTAGGGTTTAGCCTTTTTGATCTCGTGGTAGATCTACTCTTGTAATACCCATATCATCAATATCAATCAAGCAGGACGTAGGGTTTTACCTCCATCAAGAGGGCCCGAACCTGGGTAAAACATCGTGTCACCTGCCTCCTGTTACCATCCGGCCTAGACGCACAGTTCGGGACCCCTACCCGAGATCCGCCGGTTTTGACACCGACATTGGGGCTTTCATTGAGAGTTCCTCTGTGTCGTCGCCGTTAGGCTTGATGGCTCCTACTATCATCGATAGTGATACGGTCCAGGGTGAGACTTTTCTCCCCGGACAGATCTTCGTATTCGGCGCTTTGCACTGCGGGCTAATTCGCTTGGCCATCTGGAGCAGATTGAAAGCTATGCCCCTGGCCATCAGGTCAGATTTGGAAGTTTGAATTATACGACCGACATCCGTGGAGACTTGATCTTCGATGGATTCGAGCCATAGCCAAGCGCGCCGCACTGTCACGATGGGTATGACATTAGATATTGTAACACAGTTTAGTTGCATCTCGTGGTAGTTTCTAGGGTTTAGCCATTTGTAACACAGTTTAGTTGCATCTTATCACTGGAGGCATTAGATTAACAATAACACTGGTTAGACATGTCCCTAAGGTAACAGTGTGATCGCTTCATTTTACATGTGCCCTTACATTAACAACAGCAAAAGGTTGGTATAAGGACATGCGACAGTGGACACATCAGCACAATGTACCTACAAGCAGGCATAAAGTGGTGATGCCGACTTTGTTCATGCTATGTTAGGGCAGCAAATCTAATCCTGGAGACCTTGTACTATGTGAGGGCAGCAAATCTAATCCTGGAGACCTTTTACTATGTGAGTGCAGCAAATCTAATCCTGGAGACCCTTTACTATGTGAGGGCGGCAAATCTAATCCTGGAGACCTTTTACTATGTGAGGGCAGCAAATCTAATCCTGAGACCTTTTACTATGTGAGGGCAGCAAATCTAATCCTGGAGACCTTTTACTATGTGATGGCAGCAAATCTAATCCTGGAGACCTTTTACTATGTGATGGTAGCAAATCTAATCCAGGACATACTCTGTTGACTTGTCCACCAGCCGCCACTTTCTATCCCTTTTCAACCAATAATAGATTTGTTCCTTATCCAGTTTGTACTGCGTTTTCCCATTATTTCCCTTTTCAACCAAGAGACCGGTTGGGTATCCGGTCTCTACTACTTTCACCATATTATTTCCTCTTTGAATCAAGTCCTAGATTCATGCTACAACTTTCCCCCCTCTCTTCGTTGTTTGAACAAAGCCCTAGATTCAAATGCATGAAGTAGCTTTACCTCTAATAATACTAAAAATTTAGGTGGCTTTGGAAGAGCTGATGGGAGTAGAAAAAGATGCACATGCAGAAACGTGGGGAGCTAGGGCAGTAGAGCAAGGCCGCTTTTGAAGAACTTATACCTGAGGGTCGCCGGGATGTCGGCGGCGGCAGGTCGGATCTACGGACAATACGGCAGGGAGGAAGAAGGGTCGGAGGACCTCCTGAGCCGGCGCTGTGTCGGAGAGAATGGCACGGGCAGAGGATCGGGCCCCTCCGGCAGCTGTGGGTTTCCTCCCTCGGCGGCGATGACCACGTGAACGATGCCTGCGGTCGCCAGCACCGTCTGGAAACACTGCGCGGTGCGGGGCCGCAGGCCGGCGCCTTGGATGATTTGGCACAGCCGACTGCCGCTCGCGTCCCTCGCCTCCATAGGTGCTTGTGGCTTCTAGTCACTTGGTCTTGGATTGGAGCGAGCAGTGTTGCGTAGAGACTTGGGAGTAGATGGATTGGAATGGTGGGGCTATACTAGCAAGTAGTTGTACGTACTTGTACAATAGTGGGCTCACATAGCAATTTTGTCTCATGCAAGAGCCTGGCTATATGCGTGCTCCAATGTTCGCAACTGCAACGTTCGGTTTGCACTTGGCTCTTCGCCTCTTCCAGAAGATGAACAATGATGTTACTACTACTGCTTCTACAGTGTCGAATCCACTGCTGCATGTCCGTCCATCGCGAGCGGGATGGATAGCTTGTTGTAGAAGTACTACTAAGCAAAAGCCTGTCCTTATTTGCGAGCAACCGCGCGCATGGGTGAGGGAGAAGGCATGTAGTAAAATCAAGCTTCTCCTCGTTGTACGAGTTGACGCGACACATCATAGCACTGGCCCCACATGCTTGCCTCTAAACTTGGCTGAAAGACCCACAGTGTACAATATATTTGCTGCAACCTCTAACATTTAGCCACCACAAATTAAAAATATATGTGGCCGTATGCCTCGTTCTGATGCAGAGGCTGGGGAGTCCCCCCCTTTTCGAAAAAAAACCAAATTAAAATATATATTCCTGTCTTGACCAGATGAGCGTGCAAACTACAGTCACAAGGGTGTCAGGTAGGGCTAGAAGACTATTTTTTTTAAAAAACTATGAGATGGCCACATAGCATGGAGCCGACCCCAACGATTTTAAGCTTACAGGCACGGTACACGCTATCCTAGACTACTCTACACATGATACTGCCACACGAGCGTCCGGGCTGCGCTTGGCTCTTCGCCTCTTCGGGAAGTCGAACAATGATGGAGTACTACTGCACTGGAGAAGTACTACAGTACGCTACTGGCCATCTGATACCGATTGAACTGCTGCATGTCCACCACGTGCGGGAGGGAGAGCGTGTAGCGAAAGCTTCTCCTAGTCTTGCCGGCCACCACGCTCATGGGCGAGGGAGGGACGCTCCTGCGTTTGCGTGTATGACAGGTGGGCCCGATAGGTGTGTGGCCAACCTGTCATACAGCCAAAGGCGGGTGCAGTTAAGTCCGCGAGGGAGAGGATAATCAAACTTCTCGTTGATGTATGAGTTGACGCGACACATCAAATGTGACGCCCTCGATTCAATCGTACACTAATCATACACGCAAATATGTACGATCAAGATCAAGGACTCACGGGAAGATATCACAACACAACTCTAGACACAAATTAAAAAAATACAAGCTTTATATTACAAGCCTGGGGCCTCGAGGGCTCGAATACATAAGCTCGAAAACACAAGAGTCAGCGGAATCAACAATATCTGAGTACAGACATGAGTTAAACAAGTTTGCCTTAAGAAGGCTAGCACAAAAGCAACATCGATCGAAAAGGCAAGGCCTCCTGCCCAGGAGCCTCCTAACTACTCCTAGTCGTCGTCGGCCTCCACGTAGTAGTAAGCATCGGTGGTGGCATCTGGCTCCTGGGCTCCGACATCTGGTTGCATCAACCGGAAAGAAGAAGAAAGGGAGAAAAGGGGGAGCAAAGCAACCGTGAGTACTCATCCAAACTACTCGCAAGTAAGGATCTACACTACATATGCAACATTATCAAAGGAAGGCTGTATATGTGGACTGGGCCGCAGAAATGCCAGAATAGAGAGAAGGCCTAGTCCTATCGAAGACTAGCCTCTTCTGGAAACCACCATCTTGCAGCAACAAGAGGGAGTAGAGTAGCATAAAGTAAAGTAGTAGAAGTGTTATCAACCTCGGCCAGAGATCCTTTCTCGACTCCCTGTGAGAAAGCAATCCGAAAGCCATACTATCCAGTTATCATCACAATCCATTACTCATCACCATCCAGTCTCATCACAAGTATCCAGTTCTAGTTGTATCGATCGGGATACAACTCCAAGTGTCCATTACCGTAGGACATGCTATTGATAGATGTTTTCTTCCCTGCAGGGGTGCACCAACTTACCCACCACGCTCGATTAACTCCGGCCGGACACACTTTCCTGGGTCATGCCCGGCCTCGGCCAAACAATACGCTGCAACCCAACCTAGGCTTAATAGAGAGGCCAGCACGCCGGACTAAACCTATGCCCCCAGGGGTCATGGGCCATCTCCCCGGGAACTCCTGCACGTTGCGTACACGGCCGGTGAGCAGACCTAGCTACCTCCTTCAACAAGGCAGGTGCTGACGCAGTCCAACCCGGCGCGCGCCGCTCAGTCGCTGACGTCTATTAAGCTTCGGCTGATGCATACGACGCAGAACGCCCATACTATGCCCACGTGATGGTTAGTGCTATCAGGCCAGAGGCCCCTCGGATCAAATATCCAAATCGTAGTGGATTAGGAACGCGCGGTAACAAGCAGAGACTCACGAAAGATGTGACCCCATTGCCCCGTCTCGAGGACTTGCGGCAAGGGCTAGGAATGCCCGGCCACACCTCTAATTATCTCGCGGGCACCCTCCAGGCCAACCCGTCTCCACATCACTCGCAACTAAGCTCGCGCGGGTACCCCTCAGGGCCGACCCGTCTTTCCAAGTAACAGTGGTAAAGTCCAAGTATCCGTGTGTCCAAACATCAAGGGGAAAACCCGAGGAATCACCCCCGATGAATTCCACTAGATGTAATCATCAAGGTGAATGTAAGAGGAATCACCCTCGAGGTTCACACTTGAGGGGTTGCATGACAGAGCCTTATCGGAAGTGGTTAAGGAGGAAATCACCCTCGATGACCACAACCGAATAGCTACACTACAGGTTAACAACAGAAGTGTTGAAGAGGTCTCACCCTCGGCACTCGATAGTAACCCAGTAGTGTCGAGCAACTAAGGGGAAGTGATGTGCGGTGTCGGGGCCTGGTCTTCAATCCCGTTGATCGGGTCTTCGATGATGAAGTAGGGGCAATAGGGACAAGGTGGGGGGTCACTGATGTATCACTAACCAACCTATACTAAGCAGTTTATGATAAGCAGGTAAGGTACAACAGCAGATACAAAAGCAGGCTATGCATCAGAATAGGAGCAAACAGTAACAGTAGCAAAATCTAATGCAAGCATGAGAGAATGGAATGGGCGATATCGGGATGATCAAAGGGGGGGCTTGCCTGGAAGCTCCGCTGAAAGGGAAGAAGGGTCGTCGTCAACGTAGTCGATCACAGGGACATCAACAGCGGTCTCGGGGTCTACCGGAGAGAAGAGGAGGAAGAAACAATAAATACAGAGCAAACAAGAGCATAATAGGACAACACACAGAGCTAGACGTGTTCTAACGCGTCACTACACGATACCGGCAAAGGGGAAGAACATCCGGGAATGTTTCCCCGAAGTTTGGCATTTTCGAACAGACGAACCGGAGGGGGAAGGTTGCATGTTCGCTATGCTAGAGGCATGTGACAGGTGAACGGAGAGTGTAACCAGATTTGTCTCATCGTCCTGAGCAACTTTCATGTATAAAACTATTTCATCCGAATTACGGTTTATTTTCTATGAATTTTCAAAGTTTTAGCAATATTTTGAGATTATTATTAATTCGAAAATAATGATTAAAACGCTATGGGTACCTCGCCCTGTGTACACAGATTGTACACAAAGGCTGACAGTGGGTCTAGGGGGTCCCAGTTGACCCAGTCAGCAGTCCAGTCAACAGTCAACTGTTTAACTGTTGACTTGTCAAATTACAGTTGGGGCCCAGGTGTCATTGGCACACACTTTAAATTAGCATATTATTTATTTTAACTTCCTGGTTTAATCTAACGTTGGGTTCCACATGTAATAGACTGGCATTTTATTTAGAGGATTAATTTAGCACTTGAGGGCCATATGTAATAGACTCAACGTGGGGGTGGCTAGTACTAAAGAGGGATTAGTCCCTAACTGAATTTTGGGCCGGCTTGGTGGCACAACCTGCCGTGAGGTTGTGCACACACACGCACATAGCATGGCCACGGCCATGGCCATTTGTAGCAGCTAGAGCAGCAGCTAAGTAGCGGCAGCAGGAGGTAGTAGCAGCGGCAAGCAACACTAGCAGCAGCAGCAGCACGAAGCAGCAGAGTAAAGGAGCAATGGCGGCAGCGCAACAGCAGTGCAAGAGCGGCGGCAGCAGCAAGCAGCGCAGCCGCGCAGGGAGCAGAGCAGCCACAGCGGTTAGTGAGCAACCGCGGAGAGGACGCGTGCGGGCGCGCACGCACAGCAGCGGCAGCAACAGCTTCAGGAGCAGCAGCAGTACACACGTACGTACGTACGCGTACGCGCGAGCTCGGACGGCTCGGGGACAGAGGCTACCGCAACGAATCGAGGGGGCAAGCAGGGGGGAATGGAGGAGGAGCTCACATAGAGCTCGTTGGCGCGGTCTACGAAGGCCGGGGTGGACCGGAGACGAGGCAATCGACGACGGCGGCCGGCGATGTACGCGAATGACACGAGCTTGATGGCGAGCATACAGGCCCTCCCGGCTTGATTCAATGGTCGGGGACGAAGGATACGACGACGAGGATGCTTCGAGACAAGTTCGTATGGCGCGGGGAGCACGGTGGCCGCGATGGCGTCGACGGCCATGGCGTACGCGAGCTCGGGCGAGCGGGCGCGTCGAGGGAGAGCGAGGTGCGGCGCGAGGAGGAAGGGGGAAGAGGCAGGCGCGTCCTAGGGTTCGAGGGGAGGGGCGCCGTGTTCTTGTAGGTGAGGGGGAGCCGGCAGATGGCCTCGACGCCGTTGGTCGGCCGACGAATGGCCTCCACGATCCCCTCTGCTTCCTGTAGCGGGAGGAAGGGGAAAACAGGGGGTGGGCTGGGCCATTTATGGATAGGTGGGCCAAGTGGCCTAGTAAGTTAGGCCCTCCGTTTCTTTTCTTTTACTCTTTTCTGTTTATTTATTTTTCTGTACTGTTTTCAATTTACATTAGCTAACAAATGGATTTGGTTAAATATGAAAATTTGCACAAAAATACTAGGCAATACGTTGAAGAGGCCCACAAAGTTTGAGGTCAAAAAGGAAATCTTTAAATATTTGTTTATTTTGAAAAGGCTAATTTAAATGCAACTTGACCACTAAATAAATTGACAGGGACAACTTGGGCATCCAAATGAAGTATGTGTTATTTTCACAATTGCTTGGGAATTTTTGTCACATTGTGAACAATTTTTTTAGTTGTTTAAAGAAAGGTTATTTTTGACTTTATTTTAAAATCTAAATTTGAACTGTGATTTGGATCAAGTGAAGATTAGCACAGTAACATGATGACATGGCACCATTAATAGGGGATTACTGTAGCATGACATTAGGGGTGTTACAAATCTCCTCCACTACAAGAAATCTCGTCCCGAGATTTAAGAGGTGGAGTAAGGGGAAAAGACTCGGGAAGGACGAAGCTCAAGACAATATAGTTACCTGGGGACTATGTCAGTGAACGTGGCAAGGAGGCATCTCTCGAGTTGAAATTCAAGAAAGTCATCGAGAGCAAGGTAAGAAGGTGCAATAAGAAGCTTCAATCGGGTAGGCAATCATTCATTGTCTGAAACAGAGTGCGAAAGGGGGTTTCAGAGCGACGGGAATAAGTATTGCATTTGAAACCAGAATAGATCACTAAATTACAGACGAAGCCTAGCGTGAGGAATAACTCTAGAAACAGGGGTGTACAGAAGAGTCAGGTTTCGATCCTGTGGAACTGTGGGTTATGGGCCCACCATGTAAGTTAAAGGTAGAAGGGGCGCCGACAGCTTGCATGGTCATGATAGCGAGGCATGTTAGAGGATAGCCTGTCAGTTTTGTTGGCAACAACGTTGGTACCAAGGGCGAGGGATGAAGAGAACTATTTTCCTGCTCGTTGAACGAGGCAGACCAATAGGCAAAGTTCTCGTCCATCGGTGGTTACTGGAATGTCAACAACAATAATAACAAGGTCTTACTGACATAGTTGTACACCGAGGTGCTTACCTAAGCAGGGATTTATCTCTGCTCAGACAAGTTGGATTACAAGAAAGGTGAAACAAAACAATGGAAAGGAAAATGTGCTTATTATGATAATCAAACCAATGGAAAGGAAAGGTGTTTATACGCAAGTATTAGAGTATAACTTTCCCAAGGAAAGGCAGAGCATGATAGGGCTCCATGTATTAAACCATTTAGATAAAGGGGCAAAGAATTTATGAGGTTTACTACAGCGGTGTTTGGATAATTGATCAAGATACATTTAGCAGTGTGCTTCCAATGTTCTTGTTGACGATCGGGGTACCACAGACATGCTTCGGGATATCATTGACATGGTCATCAGGTAAAAGTCAGACTTTTGAATTCAAAAAGGATCCCGCGGGAACTGCTAGACTAGTTCATACAATTTCATCATTGAAAGATGAAGATGTGGCCGATGGGTTCAACAGCAATCCATCGACATGTCAAAAGGATGTATTGCCAAAATTTTATGAACAAAATTGTGTTGGGGGGAAGGCAAGAATGTTGTCGATGATAACCCAAATCATCAAGGGCACGGATGGTATTTCTCATCATGAATTCGATTGATATGCTGGAAGAGCTCAAAATGTTGACGATGATCATGACACATTTGTCGAGAGGTTTCATGAAGATGTAATCAATCATCGATGACATCAAGTCAAAGGAATGATGAACCGAAAGGTTATTGGAACCACGGGTACGACACAAACTCGAAATCAAGCTTGCTGTTCAAGGCGAAATGATATGACGAGGAAGATCAACGTAAGCATTAGCTCATCATGGAAAATTGTGCTCCAGGAAGAAGGACCAGGTAGCACAGTTAAAATTTAGCACGATAATGATATAGTCGATCATGCTAGGAATGACTTGAAGGATTATTAAACTCGTAAGAAACAAAAATAGCGTAGAGCTATTGAATCAGAGTGTGGAATCGATTCACTTATCGGTGTTCCCGAGTGACTAATAACTCGAAACCCGGGGCAATCTGAAATCGCTTAGGAGCAATACCAGATGAAGACTCATCAGAAGCAACACAGTTCTTTGCTATTCTCGAGATACCGGAGGGTAATACTAGAAGGGAGGTCAAGATAGAGGTTGCGAAGATGCATTGATCTGCAGAAGACAAGTGCTTTAACTTGTCCGAGAAATGGAATCAAAGGGGAACAATCATGGTCAGAACCATGTTTGCAAAGGACCAAACATAGTTACCAGATGAACATATAACAAGGGGATTATTATTATTATTATCACAAGAAGCTTCCATGATAAGTTCCACATCGGGTCCATGGGCATGAACACAAAGTTCAAGGTCGACTCCCACTTCTTCAATGCATAACCTTCCATTCACTTCTTGTTTTCGATGAAGTCGTAGTGTTGAAATTATATCTGGCAAAACGCCAGAAGAGTATGACTCGTGAAAACTCTCGAGTTCACATGGATTAGGGATGGCATAGGTTCAACCTGTAGGGGTATCTTAGGAACATATACCACTAACTTCAAGATTAAAATATACCAGCTCAAAAGCAGAGCATGGTTGACAAAAGCAGATGATAGAATTTACCAAAGGCATTATGTGTCAGGGCAAAACTGACAAGTTTAATGAATATGAAGGACATTGTCGGATAATAATCCAACCAAGGATATGGCGGTCCATAAAAGATCTGATGTGAGTATCGATACTCACCCAGAAGAAGAAAGAATGCAAAGGCATCGGGTTATAGATATAACTGGATAACTTCAAATCTTGAATACAAAGGAATTACGATTTTCAAATCAGAAGATCTAAAGCAGAGGCTCTGATCAAAATATAATTGAGTTGAATCGATACAGATCGACAATCAATCAAGGTTTGATTACGAGCATTCGCGACATATTGGATCAAGGGACTCGAACGGTAGTGACAGAGGATGTCAACAAAGATTACTCGAAATATGGAGTTAACCATAATGTAAGCAAACAAGAATTTCAACAACAATAGGCTGCTGAGGATTTTCGGAAGATCGAATGGTATTTCACATACTTTTGTGAAATACCTAAACAATTGGGATGAACGAATCCCCGATAATTGTGAGGAATTATTCGTACACGTATTCAGGCGGAAAAGGAGCTGCAACGCAACAGGCACAATGGATTCTCGAAATACCTGAAAGTATTACAAGGCATCTTGTAATAACAAGATCAACTGGGGATGACAACATGAACGCAGGTGTATGTACTTATCCAGAGGGATTTATTGGTGATATGGAATTGCAATGGCGAAGGGCACAAGGGTTTCAGGGAAGCATCGGAGAGTATCTTCGAAATCTTCTGAAGCAGCAAGCGATCATCTGGACTGGATGGGCTCTCCGGGAGAAGTGGGTACGATAGCCTAATGTCAGACTTAGTAAAAGGTTTAACCCCGAATAGACGAGAGATCAGAGTCCCAGAGTATAGACGAGGAATAAAAGACCCTAATACCACTCAATGGCGACGTGGGCCGGTAAGCCACACAGCCAAGTGAGTAAAACAATTTTTGTAGTGACTAGACTCAACTTTGGCCAAGGAGTTGGAAAGGGGGCTGCCTACAGGCAGTCGTCTCTGATACCAACTTGTGACGCCCTCGATTCAATCGTACACTAATCATACACACAAATATGTACGATCAAGATCAAGGACTCACGGGAAGATATCACAACACAACTCTAGACACAAATTCAAAAAAATACAAGCTTTATATTACAAGCCAGGGGCCTTGAGGGCTCGAATACATAAGCTCGAAAACACAAGAGTCAACGGAATCAACAATATCTGAGTACAGACATGAGTTAAACAAGTTTGCCTTAAGAAGGCTAGCACAAAAGCAACATCGATCGAAAAGGCAAGGCCTCCTGCCCGGGAGCCTCCTAACTACTCCTAGTCGTCGGCGGCCTCCACGTAGTAGTAAGCATCGGCGGTGGCATCTGGCTCCTGGGCTCCGACATCTGGTTGCATCAACCGGAAAGAAGAAGAAAGGGGAAAATGGGGAGCAAAGCAACCATGACTACTCATCCAAAGTGGGGGTGGACCGGAGACGAGGCAATCGACGACGACGGCGGGCGATGTACGTGAATGACACGAGCTTGATGGCGAGCATACAGGCCCTCCCGGATTCGATGGTCGGGGACGAAGGAGACGACGACGAGGATGCTTCGAGACAAGTTCGTATGGCGCGGGGAGCTCGGTGGCCGCGATGGCGTCGACGGCCATGGCGTACGCGAGCTCGGGCAAGCGGGCGCATCGAGGGAGAGCGAGGTGCGGCGCGAGGAGGAAGGGGGAAGAGGCAGGGGCGTCCTAGGGTTCGAGGGAAGGGGCGCCGTGTTCTTGTAGGTGAGGGGGAGCCGGCAGATGGCCTCCACGGCGTTGGTCGGCCGACGGATGGCCTCCACGATCCCCTCTGCTTCCTGTAGCGGGAGGAAGGGGAAAACAAGGGGTGGGCTGGGCCATTTATGGATAGGTGGGCCAAGTGGCCTAGTAAGTTAGGCCCTCCGTTTCTTTTCTTTTACTTTTTTCTATTTATTTATTTTTCTGTACTGTTTTCTATTTACATTAGCTAACAAATGGATTTGGTTAAATATGAAAATTGGCACACAAATACTAGGCAATACGTTGAAGAGGCCCACAAAGTTTGAGGTCAAAAAGGAAAACTTTAAATATTTGTTTATTTTGAAAAGGCTAATTTAAATGCAACTTGACCACTAAATAAATTGACAGGGACAACTTGGGCATCCAAATGAAGTATGTGTTATTTTCACAATTGCTTGGGAATTTTTGTCACATTGTGAACAATTTTGTTTAGTTGTTTAAATAAAGGTTATTTTTGACTTTATTTTAAAATCTAAATTTGAACTGTGATTTGGATCAAGTGAAGATTAGCATAGTAACATGATGACATGGCACCATTAATAGGGGATTACTGTAGCATGACACTAGGGGTGTTACATCAAAGCACTGCACTCGATATATTTCAATAAATTGCATTTACCGATGCATTAGTTGCAACGCATGCATGCATGTATGCCGTGACTCTCCTTTTGATACTCCCTCCGGTCCTTTTTACTCTGCATATTAGGTTTGTCTGAAGTCAATCTCATCCAACTTTGACCAAATTTATACAAAAAATTATTAACATTCACATAACAACATATTTATTATTAGATCCATCTCGAAATATATTTTCATATTATATTTATTAGATGTTATAGATGTTAATATTTTTTAATATAAATTTGGTCAAACTTAGCAAACTTTGATTTCAAACAAAGCTAATGTGTGGAGTAAAAAGGACCGGAGAGAGTACTTGCATGTGTTGATTTAATGCACCTTGAAGTAGCATAAAATATGTGACAGTAAAGCTTTGTAATACCCCAGCCCAAGTCGAGAGATGGTTGTGCACGAGGAGGGCGAGATCATGCAGACCGAACAGGACCCGACGATGGAGCTCTCTAAGGTCTCGATGGACCTCACCGTGCTCCACTACCCCTTGTGCCTCCGCCCTTTGACGCCTCCAGTGTATGAGGTTCGAATACACCTTGTCCGTTCGGTTGATTGAGCAAGGTGCAGGTTTCTTGATTGATGTGTTGTTTGATTGATTTCTGCAGTGCAAGGGAGGCACCTGGCCTGCGCGGACTGCCGCGTCCAGCGCCCCGGGAACCAGCGGCAGTGCCAGAAGTGCGAGCATGGCGGTGGCTTCGACGTGCGGAACACGGTGGTGGATTCCGTCCTTTCGTCAGTGAGGGTGGAGTGCCCGCACGAAGGCTGTGGGCTCTACGTCACTTACCACAAGCTCGCCGATCACCAGAGCGTGTGTCCGCTCGCACCCTGCAAATGCCCCGTGCCCGTCTGCGGCTACGAAGGCCCACTGCCAGTGCTCTACCACCACATCAGCACCGCACATCCCATGCCCGTGCACAGGATCCAGTACGGCAAGGTGCTCCATCTGCAAGTGCCATTGTCGCAGCCACGGCTCTTGCTATTCGCGGAGGAGGACCGTCGCCCGTTTTTCTTGGTCGGAGGCGTGCTCGACATCAGCGTGCCTATCGCCGTGCCGGTCGTCTGCATCAGAGCGGGGGCATCCCCACTGCCGCACTATGTGGCCAAGCTATGGGCGAACGGCCCGCCGGGGGAGCCCAAAGGCACGACCGACGCCTTCAAGGTGGAAATGGAGGTGACAAGCAGCAAGGATCCCGGCGACGTCGACGTGCAGGAGCTGACCTTCTTGACAGTTCCGCCCAAGCTGCTGGTCGGGGCTAAGCTTGTGTCCCTCCACATTCAGATTGACAAGCTCACGTCCTAAAGGTTTCTATAGTGCCTTCTGTTTATCTTAGTAATATGCTAATATAGGCATTACCTTGGTCTACTTTAGCTTAAGAAATGGCGGGTTTTGGTGGCGATGTAGCAATTACTGCGACATCAGATCAATAATTTCCAACAGTCGAACGGATAAGAAGTACTACTTGTCATCAAAATGGATAAAAGGAGATGTATGTAGACGTATTTTAGTTCTAGATACGTCCCATTTTATCCATTTTGATGACAAGCACTCCCTCCGTTCCACAATACATGCCTTCCATTTGTCAAAATATAGATGTATCTAGACATGTTTTAGTATATAGGTACATCCATGATAGAGCCAATCGGATGGTTGAGAACACTACAATTCATAGCTACAGATGCGTGTGTGACTCCGAGATGCAGAGGCCGGGGGTCATCATCCTCCTTTTCGAGAAAAAAAAGACACATGTGTGAGAGGACGAGTGCGTGCGTGCACCTCTTCTCTTCCTGTATAACGTACTACTAAACTCAGAGTACAAGTTTTTGTGGATGGCACGATGGTGCGTGCGAGAAGTCCCGAGAGATAGGTTTAATGCGTCTGAAAAAAATACTAGCCTAGAGCTCACCACGCGGCCATTCCTGTCGAACGCCCCATTAACCGTAAGATATGTATACAACGGTGCCAGTTATTGCACGTACACAGCAGTACTCCCTCCTTTCCGGTTTATAGGGCTTAATTCAAAAATCTCACCAACCAAGATGGTGAGTGGTGGAATATTTTTTGTAGTTTGCAAAAGCACCTAATTAATGATCTTGTTTTTCTCAAAAAAATATGTTTATCAATGCATTAATTGCAATGCATGCATGCATAAAGTACATGCATTGGTCAATTTTCTCTTAATACTTGCATGCAATGATTTAATGCACCTTGGAATCTGAACATGTGTTGGGGAATAACCAAATTGAGCCTTATAAAATGGAAAAACTAAAATTTGAATTGCAAATTACTCCACGCTATATTGAATTGCAAACCTGTTCACACCGATCACAACCTAAACGGTTTCCCACTTAGGAGCATATTAGTACCACGCTATATTGAATTGCAAACCTGTTCACACCGATCACAACCTAAACGGTTTCCCACTTAGGAGCGTATTAGTACCACGCTACTCCCTCCGTCCGAGTTTATTAGGCCTAAAGACAAATTCTCTTAGACCAAGCCACATAGTAATTAGCTCACATTAATTCTTTCATTTCACTCCCAATGCACTCTCTCACATGCATGCAGCCAATGAAAAAGCACGCATGAAGTATATAAATTTTTCAGCCATGGCTCCAACAACAATGGCTTTCAATGCAACCAATAAAATGGTTGCATGCATGCACCTTTCCAAAGCGGGGCCTTACAAAAGGGGAGTATATTGAATTGCAAACCTGTTCACACCGATCACAACGGTTTCCCACTTAGGAGCGTATTAGTACTCGGTTATAAATACTAGTATGCCAAGATGACAGCACATTCCTCCTCAACTCCTCATCCACAAAAACAAACAAGTCATTCAGCATCCTTCCCTTGCGTCTGCCATGGCCAGCGTGATTTCTGGGTCGAGATATTGCCACCAGGGAGAGGCGTGCATGGAAGCGGAAGCACGAGAGATGCCCCGCCTCGCTGCGAGAGCAGCCGACATCTCCTGTCGCGCGGAAGTAGTAGCACAGAGGTCCCGCCGCGCCGTTGAAGCACCACGGAGGTCCCGCCGCGCCATCGATGCAGCAGACTGGTCCGGCTGCGCCGCGGAAGCAGCAGAGATGTCCGGCCGCGCCACGAATGCAGCAGAGATGTCCCACCGCGCCGCGGCGGCCTAGGAAAATTTCTCGTGGGCAGGCGATGACTGTTACAGGCGCATGCATGCGATCATCCATAGCCAGATGGATCAGATCTCCGGCTCGGCGAGGTTGCAGGATGACATGATAGCCTCGTTTGAACAGGCTACCGGCCTCATCCGGCAACTAAGGGAGGGCAATGAGAGGCTCCGGGCCGAGCGCGACCTGCTGAGGGAGAAGATCGTCCGAAGTGCAGACCAGCAGGAGGAGACCAGTGCCTTGTTGAAGAGGACCGGCGTCATCGTCAAGAAACTTATGGACGAGAATGACATGCTCCGCAAGGAGTGCCAAACGCTGGTGGAGGAATCCGTGGATGTTCTCAAGCAGCGTCTTGAGGACACGAAAGAGCTCATCACCGCTCGCCGCGGAGACTAGTTTCCTGGTTTCTTTTGATGTAATAATCGGTTTAGGATGTGGATTGTGTCGTCGGTTGTGAAACGTCGGGTTCTAGCGCGGATGTTTGGCCTTTGTTGGCCTCTTGGGATGTTGCGATTTCAATATGGTAGCTTTTAGTCCTTCGTGTTAGGCTGGAGTTGTGCTTAACTTCTTGTGAATTGTGGTGGTTTTCAGTAATGAAAATCGGAAGGGGCAAGTCCTTCTTTGATCAAATAAATAAATAATCGTCCTTATATATTCATCAGTCTTGCTATAAGTCGCAGTAGATGCTATATAGGTCCGTCGGATCTTACATAAAGATCCGTGCTTTCAGATTTTCTTTTTTCTCTCTTAAATCCCAGTCGAGTGAGACATAGCCACGCCATTAAACAGAGGCTCGGGCGCCATTAATGGAGACCTTGGGAGAGAGGTGGACGACAGATGGAGGTCAAAGGGCTCTCCTCCCGATAAGCATGCGCAGGGGTCTGATCGCACGCCTCTCGTACTCAAATAGCTACCCTGCACGGTGCCTCCTAGCTAATAAAAAATGGGGATGCATGGCAGCACGTAAATGGTACTAGTAAGTAGAACGCCCACGGTTTCAATAATACTTGTGTTTCCGATTGTAACGTGACACCACTTGTTCCAAAATGACTATGTTGATTGTTAATGTGTGCGCCTTCGCAAATCGGACTGCAAATTTACCACAGCATGTTGGTGCCATGTCATGGCACCAAGCCAAGTTTCATTATTTTCATGCGTGTTTTGGATTTACAGGAATTAAAAAACTAAGTTTCTCAATGTTTCCAACCCAGCCACGACGCCCAGAATTTTGAATTTCATTCCCATTTCTTGCATGGAACCTAGAAATTTACCCAAGGACACACATGTGATTTTCAACCAACTTTGGTGCACTGGAACATGTGCTTGTATTTCAAATTTGAATTATGCACACAAAGGTGACACGTTCCCTCCCAGAACCACGAGCCTTCTTGACAGAAGCTCCGATTTGCAAGAAGCTTATACCAAAATTTGTTCCTATTCGGCCAATTTTTTTACCACGGCATGGTACTACCATGAGATGACACCATGCCAAGTTTCATGATTTTAGAACCAAGTTCCTCAATGTTCTCGACCAAGCCACGATGCCCAGATGTTTGAATTTTATTCTCATTTTTTGCATGGGACCTACTCCCTCCTTCCATCTATATAGGGCCGAATGTGTTTTTCAAGACAGCCTTTGACTATTGACAAGATTAATAGCACATGAGATGTATACTATGGAAATTATATTATTAGAAGCTCCTTTGACATACAAATTTGAAGGTATGCTTTGTGTAAGTTGCATGTCATATATTATTGGTCTAACGTTTGGTCAAAGTTAGCCTCGAGAAACGCTTGAGGACCTATATAGATGGAAGGAGGGAGTAGAAATTCACCCGAGGACACAAATGTGATTTTTCAACCAACTTTGGTGCACGGGAGCATGTGCTTGTAGTTCAAATTAGAATTATGCACATTAAATGACCAAAAACTCAATTAATGTGTAAATAAGGTCAAATGAAGCCGGAATAATTCCAAAATTTAATAGGGCACTCATGTAGTTCTATGTTGCCTTTGTAAATAAACTCATGGGGGGCAACGTATATCGTTTCGCACTCAAAGGTGGCACGTTCCCTCTCAGAACCACGAGCTTTCTTGAGAGAACCTTTGGTTTGCAAGAAGCTTATACCAAAATTTGTTCCTATTCGGCCAATTTTTTTACCCCAACATGGTAGTACCATGACATGACATCCATGCCAAGTTTCATGATTTTCAGACGTGTTTTGGATTTACAAGAATTTTAAAACAAAGTTTCTCAATGTTCTCGGCCAAGCCACGATGCCCAGATGTTTTAATTTTATTCTCATTTCTTGCATGGAACTTAGAAATTCACCCGAGGACACAAATGTGATTTTTTAACCAACTTTGATGCACGAGAGCATGTGCTTGTAGTTCAAATTTGACTTATGCACATTAAATGACCAGAAACTCAATTAATGTATAAAAAGCGACAAACGAACCCGGAATAATTCTAAAATTTAACAGGGCACTAATGTAGTTCTATGTTGCCTTTGTTAAGAAACTCAAGGGGTGGGGGCAGCGTATATCGTTTCACACTCAAAGGTGGCACGTTCCCTCTTAGAACCACGAGCTTCCAAATCGGCCCAATTTTTTACCACAACATGTTGGTGCCATGACATGACACTATGCCAAGTTTCATGATTTCCAGGCGAGTTTTGGATTTACATGAATTTAAAATCAAAGTTTCTCGATGTTCTCGGCCGAGTCATGACGCCCAGATGTTTGAATTTCATTCTCATTTCTTCCATGGGACCTAGAAATTCAACCAAGGACACACATGTGATTTTCAACCCACTTTGGTGCACCGGAGCATGTGCATGCAATTCATATTTAGATTATGCACATTAAAAGTCCAGAAACTCAATTAATGTATAAAAAGGCCAAATGAACCCGAAATAATTCCAAAATTTAACAAGGCACTCATATAGTTCTATGTTTCCTATGTAAATAAAATCAGGGGGGAGGCAGCGTATATCGTTTCGCACACAAAGGTGACACGTTCCCTCTCGGAACCACGAGGCTTGTTGAGAGAATCTCCGGTTTTGCAAGAGGCTTATACCAAAACTTGTCCCAATTCAGCCAAAAAATTATACGTATGAAAAAAGGGTTTAGATTATCCCAAACATCTCGCTACCTAGACCAATAATGTACTATGATTTGAATTCAACATAAAATGGATACAAATATTTGAATTGGAGAGCGTATGGTACATGTACTTCATAGTGAAATATGATTACTGCTATATGTATGTTTTTTGTTATCAAGATAATATTTAAACTATTGTATAACTTGACAACAATTGTATTCAAATAAGGAAAATTGATTCAAATTTAGTCCATATGGTAGACGACAATATATATGTTCACATGGTGGATTAAAATGTTGATATATGATGGAAGATCAAAATGTACGACTACATCAATTATAAACCGCAAGGTCACCTAACGATATATTCGAATTCAACATAACGTGGATTCAAAAATTGAAATTCGAGATCATGGCATCTGTAATCATATAAAAAGGGACATTACTCTTTCTTTGGTGGGAATTGATTTGTTTTTTGTTGTTGTTGAGGGAAGTGCGAATCGATTTGATACTGTGCAGGGTAATCTTGTTCTCGATTTTTTTACATTTTTCTTGTAGTTTTTTCAATGGCATCTATAGCAATATAGTAAAAGGGGACATGACTCTCTTGTGTCTTGTATGAATTGTTTTTTTACACGTTAAGTTTGTTTTGCTGAACAAGGAATCCGCACCTTGTTATCCCGAAATTTTGAAGCTCGAGTATCTTTTGTCTCACCGGCTTTGAAACTCCCGCTTGTTCAACCCGCGCCGTGCCTTGTTATCCCGAAATTTGGACGCGCGCGAGAACTCCCTCCTCATCTGAAATCGCTCCCGCAGCCCAGACATGTGAAATCCCCCTTCTACCCCTCAGCCGGAAATGAAGCTCCACGTCACGGTGTCAAAACCGGTGGGGGTACGCTGGTAACTTACCCTACATTTCTGTAACGCCCTCGATGCGGCTATATCTCCCACGTGTTGAGGCACGACTTAGAGGCATAACCGCATTGAAAGCAATGTCGCAAGTTAGGCAATCTTCACAACATCCCATGTAATATAGATAATAAAAAGGGGAGATACATAGTAGGCTTACACTCGCCACGTCAATCAAAGTACATAAATAGCATTACAACAATCAAACACTCATGGACCGACTACGGCGCCAAAATAAAAGATAACCCAACATGCGACACGGTCCCGATCACCCCAACTGGGCACCACTACTGATCGTCAGGGAAAGACACGTAGTATCGGCGTGAGTCCTCGTCGAACTCCCACTTGAGCTCAAGCGCATCATCTGGAGCGAAATCATCAGGCCCTGCATCTGGTTTGGAAGTAATCTGTGAGCCACAGGGACTCAGCAATCTTGCACCCCCGCGATCAAGACTATTTAAGCTTATAGGTAAGGCAGGGTAAATATGTGGAGCTGCAGCAAGCGATTAGCATATATGGTGGCTATCCTGTTCGCAAAAGAGAGCGAGAAGAGGAGGCAATGCGCGAACGAGTAACTAGAGAACAACCTGCGCAAGCATTACTCCAACACCGTGTTCGCTTCCCGGACTCCGCTGAGAAGAGACCATCATGGTAACTCACACTGTTGATTCATTTTAATTAAATTAAGGTTCAAGTTATCTACAACCGGACATTAACAAATTCCCATCTGCCCATAACCGCGGGCACGGCTTTCGACAGTTCAAATCCCTGTAGGGGAGTCCCAACTTAGCCCATGACAAGCTCTCACGGTCAACGAAGGAATGGACCTCCTCCCGAGACGTTCCGATCAGACTCGGTATCCCGGTTCTTCAAGACACTTCGACAAGTTAAAACAAATCCAGCAACACCGCCCGAATGTGCCGACAAATCCCGATAGGAGCTGCACATATCTCGTTCTCAGGGCACACTCAGATTGTCCAAACTTCCGGTAGGCCAGCCCAGAGTTGCCCCTGGTGGCCACCGGCGGCTGACAAGGTGGACCAACACTCAGAGGAGCACTGGCCCGGGGGGTTTAAAATAAGATGACCCTCGGGCTCTGGAAACCCAAGGGAAAAAGAGGCTAGGTGGCAAATGGTAAAACCAAGGTTGGGCATTGCTGGAAAAGCATTATTCAAGGCGAACTATCAAGGGGTTCCCATTATAACCCAACTGCGTAAGGAACGCAAAATCCGGGAACATAACAACGATATGACGGAAACTAGGGCGGCAAGAGTGGAACAAAACACTAGGCGAGAGGCCGAGCCTTCCACCCTTTACCAAGTATATAGATGCATTAAGATAACATGGCAATATAATGATATCCCAACAAGTAAATAATGTTCCAACAAGGAACGGTCTCCAATCTTCACCTACAACTAGCAACGCTATAAGAGGGGTTGAGCAAAGCGGTAACATAGCAAATCAACGGTTTGCTAGGACATGGTGGGTTAGAGGTTTGACATGGCAATTTGGGAGGCTTGAAAGCAAGTGGTAGGCATCGTAGCATAGGCATAGCAAAAGAGCGAGCATCTAGCAAAGCAAAGATAGTAGTGATTTCGAGGGTATGATCATCTTGCCTGCAAAGTTGTCGGAGTTGACTGGATCCTCGAAAGCAAACTCAATGGGCTCCTCATTAGCGAACTCGTTTCCCGGCTCTACCCAAACAAGACAAACAAGCAACAAGGACACAATCAACCACGTGCGAGGATCAAACAACATGATGCAAAGATGGTATGCTATGCGGGTGCAATATGTGATGCATATGCAAGATTTGACAGGGAATGCATGAACCTGGCCTCAACTTGGAAATCCAAGTGTGCCACTGGAAAGATGAGATGAAATTGCTTGAAAACGATATAAAGATCACCAGAATCGGAGTTACTGTTTGGAAATGGCAAGCAATTCAAATATGGCCACGTTCTGCGATTTACAGCAAGTAGCCATCTAAATGCAACAAGATGAACATGCTACAGCACCCAAACATGGCATCAAAATACATGGCAAGGATCCATTCATGATGCTTAACAAAAGACTAGCACTGGGCTACGGCCAAATCATCCATTAACAGGTTCAAACAAGCATGGAAAAAATGCATTTGGTAAACAAATTTCAGACTTAGTGAAATTAACACTTGTTTGGAATTTCAGATCAGGTAGCACTCTTTGGAGCATGAAAACAATATGCTACAGGACCTGAACATGGCAAAGTAAAGCATGGCATGGAGCTACTCAAAGATCTTAACAAAAGTCCCTTAGTGACCTTGAGCCAAAAGGGATCAAAAAATACATTTTTAAGCATGCGAACATGGCAAAAACATAATTAGTTCTCAGACTTAGTGAAAACTGGAGCATGCTGAAACAGATATCAGGTAGGCATGTTTACGAGCTCGATGCACTCACTACAGAGCAAGTCATGACTATCCAAGCATACATCCATCAAGAATACACAAAATACAAGCTAGACATGGCAGTAACAATAACATAGCATGCACGGATCAGCTACAACATCCTCAGCAAAATCGCTAACAACTAGACAATCTGCCCAGATTCACGAAATGACAAAAGTAGAGCTCGATTGACTGAAGCTAGGGTGCTCCATAATTGCAAACAAAGACATGGATGGATAGAGAACTACAAGATTAACAAAACATCCTTACTGACCATCCTCAAAAGAGGCACGGATCACTAGGAAACAATATGAACATATGGCAATATGAGATAAACATCTCAAGGACTTAGTGGAAATGCTAAGTCCCTGAAATCAGCATTAACAAATGCCTCACTTTGCAAGCTTGTGCTAGTCACCACACACATCACAAAAATACATGGGTTGCACCTCTGGAAAGATGGCAAAACATATAACAAAACTCATGAAGAGCTCAGGGGCATATCATGCACACATAAATCATGGAAAAAATGACAAATATCTAATTGGAGCAGCAGATCTGACAATTATCTCAAATAACATTCTTCTAACAGCATTTCGGGCATCAAGATGAACTCAAATGAAAATGATGCAATGAGGTGAAATGATGTACTCTCTGAGATGAACATTTTGATATGCTATATGCCCAAAACGGAGCTATGGATGCAAAGTTACGATGCTGTGAAGTATGCAAAAAAAATATGGGAGAGGGAAAAAGTCAACCCTCTAGGGTTTCACTGTAGCTCGGATCTGGATCCGACCCGGCGGCACGCGAACTGAGGCGGACGGATCCTCTCACCGGAGAAGAGGGGCGGTGGCCGGAGCTGTCGGGGATGCCGGATCCGGCGAGATCCCCGGCGAGGCGACGCGGAGGAGTCCGGGACGGTGCGCTCGGGCCCCCTGGCGGCGGCGCTTGGCATAGGTGGCAGTCGCGGCTGGCGACGTCGGGCGGTGGTGGCGAGGAGGCGCGGCGGCCGACAACGAGCTCGGGCGGCGGCGCGGCAAAGGGAAGGCGGCGGCGCGGCTTGCCGGCTCGGGCGGGGAAGGAGCCGACGCGGGGAGGCGGCGGCCGGGCCCGGGAGGGCCTCCCACGGGCCGGGCGGGCTGCGGCGGCTGAGGCGGTGGCCGGGCCACGTGGCAGCCTACGAGTGGCTGCGGACGGCGGCGGAGAGGCGTCCGAAGTAGGTGGACATGTCCGGCGCGGCGCGAGGAGGATCTCTAGGGTTAGGGTAGGATGAGACCTGGGATTTTCGGGGAGAGGCCTTTATATAGGCATAGAGGGAGCTAGGAGAGTCCAAATGAGGTGCGGTTTGCGGCCACGCGATCGTGATCGAACGCTCTAGATGATGGAGAGGGTTTTGGTGGGTTTTGGGCCAACTTGGAGGGGTGTTGGGCTGCAACACACACGAGGCCTTTTCGGTCCCTCGGTTAACCGTTGGAGTATCAAACGAAGTCCAAATGGTACGAAACTTGACAGGCGGTCTACCGGTAGTAAACCAAGGCCGCTTGGCAAGTCTCGGTCCAATCCGGAAATGTTTAATCCCCACATACGAAAGAAAGGTAGAAATGACCACCGGAGGAGAACGAAGCGCCGGAATGCAAAACGGACAATGGGGAAAATGCTCGGATGCATGAGATGAACACGTATGCAAATGCAATGCACATGATGACATGATATGAGATGCATGACAACGAAAACAACACACGGAGACAAAAACCCGAACCCGAGAAATAAAATAACTTAAGGCCGGAAACGGCAAGAGTTGGAGTACATATTGGGTAAATCATATCTGGGGTGTTACAATTTCGGACAAGCGCGTCCCTAAGCTTGTGTAGCACCTCGTATGTAACCTGCCATATTTGTATTCCAACTCTTGCCATTTTCGGCACTAAGTTATGATATTTCCTCATTGTCGGGTTTTAGTCTTCGTGTTGCTTTTGTCGTGTCGTGCATCTCATATCATGTCATCATGTGCATCGCATTTGCATACGTGTTTGTCTCATGCATCCGAGCATTTTCCCTGTTGTCCGTTTTGCATTCCAGCGCTCCTATGTCCTCCGGTGCCCCCTTTTACCGATTTTCATGTGCGGGTGTTAAACGTTCTTGGATTGGACCGAGACTTGCCAAGCGGCCTTGGTTTACTACCGGTAGACCGCCTGTCAAGTTTCATGCCATTTGGACATCGTTTGATACTCCAACGGTTAACCGAGGAACCGAAAAGGCCTCTTTTGTGTTGCAGCCCAACACCCCTCCAAAGTGGCCCAAAACCCACCTAAACCTCCTCCATCATCTAGGCCGTTCGATCACGATCGCATGGCCACAAACCGTGCTCAATTTGGAGCCTCCTAGCTCCCTCTACCTATAAATATAGACCCCCTCCGGATTTTTCGGGCGAAACCCTAGCTCCCCTCACCTCCCGCCGCCGGACGCGTCCTTTCGCGCCAGACACGTCTGCCGCTGTCGCCTCCAGCCAACCAGGGCGTGACATGTGTTCCCGCCAGATCTCCCCCGCCGCCGGCCCGCTCGGCCCAGGGCAGGCCCTCCCCGCGCCATAGCGCGCCGCCGCCCTCCGCCGCGCCGCCGCCCGCCAACGCCGCGCCCCGCCGCCTCGCTCCTCGCCGGCAAGCACCGCCCCGAGGCCGCCGCCCTCCGCCGCGCCTCCTCGCCGTGGCCACCTCGCCGCCCGGTGCCGGCGACTGCCCCGGCGACCTCTCCTCCGGCCGGCCTCCTCCTCGACCTCTCCTCCGGCCACCTCGATCTCCGGCGACCACTGTTCCGACGAGTACTCCAGCGAGCGCCTTGGGAAGCGTGCAGATCTGGATCCAAAATCTCGAGGGTTGACTTTTGCCCTAACCCTAGAATTTTTATGCAATTTTCATCATCGCATAACTCTGCATCCGTGGCCCCGTTTTGGGCGTGTAGCATATCAAATTGTTCGTCTTGTCGAGTAATTCATTTCATTCCATTGCACCATGTTCTTTTGAGCTCATATTGATGCCCTAAATGTTGTTGCAAGAGTGCTAGTTTATATTAGTTTCAGATTCTTATCAGAGTTTGGACATTTGTCATTTTTTTCCATGATTGTTGTGTGCCTCCTATGAACTTGAGCCCTACATGTGTTTTGAAGTATGCTATGTCATCTTTACAGGGGTGTATGCCATGTATTTTTGTGATCTCTGTGGTGACTAGCACAAGCATGCAAAGTAGCTCTCGTAATGTTGCTGATTTTAGGGACTTAGAAATATTCAAAGTCTTTGCCCTGTCAATATTTTTATGCCATGTATTCTTGTTGCTACAGAGGGATCCATGCCTCTTTTGAGCATGATCAGTAAGGATGTTTTGTAGATATTGTGGTGCTCTATCCATCCATGTCTTTGTTTGCAATTATGGAGCACCCTCGCTTGAGTTAATCGAGCTCTACTTTTGCTATAAAATGTTCCTGACAGATTGTTTACGTGTTAAGCATTTTTGCCGAGCTTGTTGTAGTTGATCCATGCATGCTATGTTGTTGTTCTTGCCATGTTTAGCTTCTATGCCATGTCTACTTGATGGGTGTATGCTTAGTTTGTCATGCAATGCCTTGTGGTGAGTGCATCGAGCCAGTAAACATGCCTACTTAATGTCTATTTTGCCATGTTCCGGTTTTCTACTAAGTCTGAATCTGTTAACGATAATTGCTATGTTCACATGGATGCCATTGTATTTTCTGATCCCTTTTGTCTTATGGTCAGTAAGGGACTTTTGGTGTATGCTTTGAGTAGCTTCATGCCATGCTTTGCCATGATATGTTCCTGTAGCATGTTGTTATCTTGCTCTAAACATTGCTTCCTGATGTTAAATCCCTGACATGTTATTTTTCACTAAGTCTGTAACCTGATATCTTTTGCACTTTTTCCATGCTTGTTTGAACCTGCTATTGAGTGAATTAGTCGTAGCTCAGTGTTCATCTTTTGTGAAGCATCTTGAGTGGATCCCTGCCATGTATTTTGTTGTTACGTTAGAGTGCAGTAGCTTGTTGTTCCTGATGCATTTAGATGTCCTCGTGCTGTTAATCGCAACTTTGTGTCATATTTGTTTTGCTTGTCATTTGCAAACCGTGCATCCGATTCCGGTGATCTTTATATCGATTTCGACCGAAATCAACTCCTCTTTACAGTGGCACTCTTGGTTTTCCAAGTTGAGGCTAGGTTCAATCTTTCCTTTCCGAAACATGCATATGCATCGCATATCGCATCCTGCATATCATGCCATGTTTTGCATCATGTTGCTTGTGCATTGCACGTGGTTGATTGTGTTTCCCTTTGCTTGTGTTCTTGCTTTGGGTAGAGCCAAGAGACGAGTACGTGAACGAGGAGCCCGTTGAGTACGCTTACGAGGATCAAGCTAACGTCAACTCAGAGAACTTTGCAGGCAAGATGACCATACCCTCGAAATCACTTCTATCTTTGCTTGCCAGATTGTCGCTCTTTTGCAATGCCTATGCTACGATACCTACCACTTGCTTATCATGCCTCCCATATTTCCATGTCAAACCTCTAAACAACTTTGTCCTAGAAAACCGTTGTTTGGCTATGTTACCGCTTTGGTCAGCCCCTCTTTTAGCGTTGCTAGTTGCAGGTGAAGATTGGAGTTTGTTCCTTGTTGGAACATGTTTATTGTTGGGATACCATTATTATATCTTGTCTATTTTAATGCACCTATACACTTGGTAAAGGGTGGAAGGCTCGGCCTTATGCCTGGTGTTTTGTTCCACTCTTGCCGCCCTAGTTTCCGTCATACCGGTGTTATGTTCCTTGATTTTGCGTTCCTTACATGGTTGGGTTATAATGGGAACCCCTTGACAGTTCGCCTTGAATAAAACTCTTCCAGCAATGCCCAACCTTGGTTTTACCATTTGCCACCTAGCCTTTAACCTTGGGTTTCGCGGACTCAAGGGTCATCTTTATTTTAACCCCCCGGGCCAGTGCTTCTCTAAGTGTTGGTCCAAACTGGGCGATGTCCGGTGCCACCAGGGGCAACTCTGGGCTGGCCTACCCGACGTCTGGCTCATCCGATGTGCCCTGAGAACGAGATATGTGCAGCTCCTATCGGGATTTGTCGGCACATTCGGGCGGCTTTGCTGGTTTGGTTTTACCATTGTCGAGATGTCTTGTAACCGGGATTCCGAGTCTGATCGGATTGTCTTGGGAGAAGGAATATCCTTCGTTGACCGTGAGAGCTTGTGATGGGCTAAGTTGGGACACCCTTGCAGGGTTTTGAACTTTCGAATGTCGTGCCCGCGGTTATGGACAGATGGGAATTTGTTAATGTCCAGTTGTAGAAAACCTGAACCTTAACTTAATGAAAATGAGTCAATAGAGTGCGTGGCCGTGATGGTCTCTTTTCGGCGGAGTCCGGGAAGAGAACACAGTCTCGAGTTATGCTTGAACGTAGGTTGTTCTAGGATCACTTCTTGATCATAGTTTCTCGAACGTGCTTTTGCCTTCTCTTCTCGCTTTTTTTGCGTATGTTAGCCACCATATACGCTAGTGCTTGCTGCAGCTCCACCTCATACTTTTACCCTACCTATAAGCTTAAATAGTCTTGATCGCGAGGGTGTGAGATTGTTGAGTCCCCGTGACTCACAGATTACTTCCAAAAACCAGATGCATGGACCGATGATACCGCTCCAGGAGATTCGACTGAGCTCAAGTGGGAGTTCGATGAGGACTCAGGACGATACTACGTTTCCTTTCCAGACGATCAGTAGTGGTGCCCAGTTGGGGGCGATCGGGGACTTTGTCGCATTTGGGGTTGTTCTTTATTTTGGTTCCGTAGTCGGACCTTGATTGTATCCGGGTGAATGTAATGATATTTATGCTATTGTGTGACGTGGCGAGTGTAAGCCAACTATGTACCTCTTTTCCTTATTCATTACATGGGTTGTGTGAAGATTACCTCACTTGCGACATTGCTTACAATGCAGTTATGCCTCTAAGTCGTGCTTCGACACGTGGGAGATACAGCCGCATCGTGGGTGTGACAACTTGGCTCCCCCTCCCCCTTCGCCCCCCATTCGTACACCGAGGCCGCCAAAACCCGCGAAACCCCACGCTCCTCCGTTGGCCTCCCGACCGCCGCCCTGAAGGAAATATGCCCTAGAGGCAATAATAAAGCTATTATTTATTCTCTTATTTCATGATAAATGTTTATTATTCATGCTAGAATTGTATTAACCGGAAACATAATACATGTGCGAATACATAGACAAATAGAGAGTCACTAGTATGCCTCTACTTGACTAGCTCGTTGATCAAAGATGGTTAAGTTTCCTAACCATAGACATGAGTTGTCATTTGATTAATGGGATCAAATCATTAGGAGAATGATCTGATTGACTTGACCCATTCCGTTAGCTTAGCACTTGATCATTTAGTTTGTTGCTATTGCTTTCTTCATGACTTATACATGTTCCTATGACTATGAGATTATGCAACTCCCGTTTACTGGAGGAACACTTTGTGTGCCACCAAACGTCACAACATAACTGGGTGATTATAAAGGTGCTCTACAGGTGTCTCCAAAGGTACTTGTTGGGTTGGCGTATTTAGAGATTAGGATTTGTCACTCCGATTGTCGGAGAGGTATCTCTGGGCCCTCTCGATAATGCACATCACTTAAGCCTTGCAAGCATTGCAACTAATGAGTTAGTTGTGGGATGATGTATTACGGAACGAGTAAAGAGACTTGCCGGTAACAAGATTGAACTAGGTATTGAGATACCAACGATCGAATCTCGGGCAAGTAACATACCGATGACAAAGGGAACAACGTATGTTGTTATGTGGTCTGACCGATAAAGATCTTCGTAGAATATGTAGGAGCTAATATGGGCATCCAGGTTCCGCTATTGGTTATTGACCTGAGAGGTTTCTTGGTCATGTCTACATAGTTCTCGAACCCGTAGGGTCCGCAGCTTAACGTTCGTTGACGATATAGTATTATATGAGTTATGTATGTTGGTGACCGAATGTTGTTCGGAGTCCCGGATGATATCACGGACATGACGAGGAGCTCCGGAATGGTCCGGAGGTAAAGATTCATATATTGGATGATATGGTTAGGCCAAGGGGTCAGGCCCACGGGGCTATAAGTCGGTGCAAAAGGAGTTTTGCGGAGGCCAGGGGGCCAAATGCCGGAGACCCTGGCGTCTGGCCCTGGGCCAGACGCCGAGACCCATGGCGTCTGGGCCAGACGCCAAGGATTGTGGTGTTTGGTCCTGGAGTCCAAGTGGGACTCTTTCCTTTCGGGCAAAACCGACTTTGAGGAGGCTTTTGCTCCAAGTTTCGACCCCAGGGCTCAAAATATAAATAGAGGGGCAGGGCTAGCACCAAAGACACATCAATAAACACCAAGCCATGTGCCGGCAACCCCGTCCCCTCTAGTTTGTCCTCTGTCATAGTTTTCGTAGTGCTTAGGCGAAGCCCTGCGAAGATTGTTCTTCACCAACACCGTCACCACGCCGTCGTGCTGCTGGAACTCATCTACTACTTCACCCCTCTTGCTAGATCGACAAGGCGAGGACGTCACCGAGCCGAACCTGTGCAGAACTCGGAGGTGCCGTGCTTTCGGTACTCGAAGGGTATTTAGACAACACTCTCCCCTCTCGTTGCTATGCATCACCATGATCCTGCGTGTGCGTAGGAATTTTTTTGAAATTACTACGTTCCCCAACAGTTGTTTCAGAGCCAGGTTTTATGCGTAGATGTCATATGCACGAGTAGAACACAAGTGAGTTGTGGGCGATATAAGTCATATTGCTTACCAGCATGTCCTACTTTGGTTCGGCGGTATTGTTAGATGAAGCGTCCCGGATCGACATTACGCGTACGCTTACGCGAGACTGGTTCTACCGACGTGCTTTGCACACAGGTGGCTGGCGGGTGTCAGTTTCTCCAACTTTAGTTGAACCGAGTGTGGCTACGGCCGGTCCTTGCGAAGGTTAAAACAGCACCAACTTGATGAACTATCGTTGTGGTTTTGATGCGTAGGTAAGAACGGTTCTTGCTAAGCCCAGTAGCAGCCACGTAAAATTTGCAACAACAAAGTAGAGGACGTCTAACTTGTTTTGCAGGGCTTGTTGTGATGAGATATGGTCAAGACATGATGCTAAATTTTATTGTATGAGATGATCATGTTTTGTAACCAAGTTATCGGCAACTGGCAGGAGCCATATGGTTGTCGCTTTATTGTATGCAATGCAATCGCCCTGTAATTGCTTTACTTTATCACTAAGAGGTAGTGATAGTCGTAGAAGCATAAGATTGGCGAGAGGACAACAATGCTACGATGGAGATCAAGGTGTCGCGCCGGTGACGATGGTGATCATGACGGTGCTTCGGAGATGGAGATCACAAGCACAAGATGATGATGGCCATATCATATCACTTATATTGATTGCATGTGATGTTTATCTTTTATGCATCTTATCTTGCTTTGATTGACGGTAGCATTATAAGATGATCTGTCACTAAATTTCAAGATAAAAGTGTTCTCCCTGAGTATGCACCGTTGCCAAAGTTCGTCGTGCCCAGACACCACGTGATGATCGGGTGTGATAAGCTCTACGTACATCTACAACGGGTGCAAGCCAGTTTTGCACACGTAGAATACTCAGGTTAAACTTAACGAGCCTAGCATATGCAGATATGGCCTCGGAACACTGAGACCGAAAGGTCGAGCGTGAATCTTATAGTAGATATGATCAACATAGTGATGTTCACCATTGAAAGCTACTCCATTTCACGTGATGATCGGTTATGGTTTAGTTGATTTGGATCACGTGATCACTTAGAGGATTAGAGGGATGTCTATCTAAGTGGGAGTTCTTAAGTAATATGATTAATTGAACTTAAATTTATCATGAACTTAGTCTTGATAGTATTAGCATATCTATGTTGTAGATCAATAGCTCGCGTTTTGCTCATGTGTTTTATTTTTGATATGTTCCTAGAGAAAACTAAGTTCAAAAATGTTAGTAGCAATGATGCGGATTGGATCCGTCATCTGAGGATTATCCTCATTGCTGCACAAAAGAATTATGTCCTTCATGCACCTCTAGGTGACAGACCTATTGCAGGAGCAGATTCAGACGTTATGAACGTTTGGCTAGCTCAATATGATGACTACTTGATAGTTTAGTGCACCATGCTTAACATCTTAGAATCGGGGCTTCAAAGACGTTTTTGAACGCCATGGAGCATATAAGATGTTCCAAGAGTTGAAATTGGTATTTCATACTCATGCCCGTGTCGAGAGGTATGAGACCTCCGACAGTACTTTTCCTACAAGATGGAGGAGAATAGCTCAACCAGTGAGCATGTGCTCAGATTGTCTGAGTACTACAATTGCTTGAATCAAGTGAGAGTTAATCTTCTAGATAAGAGAGTAATTGACAAAGTTCTCTAGTCACTATCACCGAGTTACTAGAACTTAGTGATGAACTATAATATGCAAGGGATGACAAAAGCAATTCCCAAGCTCTTCGTGATGCTGAAATCGACGAAGGTAGAAATCAAGAAAAGCATCAAGCGTTGATGGTTGACAAAGACCACTAGTTTCAAGAAAAGGGCAAAGGGAAGAAGGGGAACTTCAAGAAGAACGACAACCAAGTTGCTGCTCAAGCGAAGAAGCCCAAGTCTGGACCTAAGCCTGAGACTGAGTGCTTCTACTGCAAAGGGACTGGTCACTAGAAGCGGAACTGCCCCAAGTATTTGGCGGATAAGAAGGATGGCGAGGTGAACAAAAGTATATTGGATATACATGTTATTGATGTGTACTTTACTAGTGTTTATAGCAACCCCTCGGTATTTGATACTAGTTCAGTTGCTAAGAATAGTAACTTGAAATAGGAGTTGCAGAATGAACAGAGACTAGTTAAGGATGAAGTGACGATGTGTGTTGGAAGTGGTTCCAAGATTGATATGATCATCATCGCACACTCCCTATACTTTCGCGATTAGTGTTAAACCTAAATAAATGTTATTTGGTGTTTGCGTTGAGCATGAATATGATCTGATCATGTTTATTGTAAAACGGTTATTCATTTAAGTTAGAGAATAACTGTTGTTCTGTTTACATGAATAAAACCTTCTATCGTGATACACCAAATGAAAATGGTTCGTTGGATCTCGATCGTAGTGATACACATATTCATAATATTGAAGCCAAAAGATACAAAGTTAATAATGATAGTGCAACTTATTTTGTGGCACTGCCATTTAGGTCATATTGGTGTAAAGCGCATGAAGAAACTCCATGCCGATTGGCTTTTGGAATCACTTGATTGTGATTATTTTGATGCTTGCAAACCATGCCTCATGGGCAAGATGACTAAGACTCCGTTCTTTGGAATAATGGAGCGAGCAACTGACTTATTGGACATAATACATACTGATGTATGCAGTCCGATGAGTGTTGAGGCTCACGGCGGGTATCGTTATTTTTTGACCTTCACAGATGATTTGAGCAGATATGGGTATATCTACTTGATGAAACGTAAGTCTGAAACATTTGAAAAGTTCAAAGAACTTCAGAGTGAAGTGGAAAATCATCGTGACAAGAAAATAAAGTTTCTACGATCTGATCACAGAGACAAATATTTGAGTTACGAGTTTGGTCTTCAATTAAAACAATGTGGAATAGTTTCACAAAAATCGTGCCACCTGGAACACCACATCATAATGGTGTGTCCGAACATCATAACCATACTATTATTGGATATAGTGCAATCTATGATGTTTCTTACCGATTAACCACTATAGTTTTGGGGTTATGCATTAGAGATAGTTGCATTCACGTTAAAAAGGCACCATCTAAATCCGTTGAGACGACACCGTATGAACTGTGGTTTGGCAAGAAACCAAAGTTGTCGTTTCTTAAAATTTGGGGTTACAATGCTTATAAAAAAAGTTTCATCCTGATAAGTTCAAACCCAAATCGGAGAAATGTGTCTTCATAGGATACCCAAAGGAGACAGTTGGGTACACCTTCTATCACAGATCCAAAAGGCAAGACATTCGTTGCTGAGAATGGATCCTTTCTAGAGAAGGAGTTTCTCTCGAAAGAAGTGAGTGGGAGGAAAGTAGAACTTTATGAGGTAACTGTACCTGCTCCCTTATTGGAAAGTAGTTCATCATAGAAATCTGTTCCTGTGACTACTACACCAATTAGTGAGGAAGCTAATGATGATGATCATGTAACTTCAGATCAAGTTACTACCGAACCTCATAGGTAAACCAGAGTGAGATCCGCACTAGAGTGGTAAGGTAATCCTGTTCTGGAGGTCATGTTACTTGACCATGACGAACCTACGAACTATGAGGAAGCGATGATGAGCCCAGATTCCACGAAATGGCTTGAGGCCATGAAATCTGAGATGAGATCCATGTATGAGAACAAAGTATGGACTTTGATTGACTTGCCCAATGATTGGCGATCCATTGAGATTAAATGGATCTTCGAGAGGAAGACGGATGCTGATAGTAGTGTTACTATCTACAAAGCTAGAATTGTCGCAAAAAGGTTTTCGACAAGTTCAAGGTGTTGACTACGATGGGAGTTTCTCAATCGTATCTGTGCTTAAGTCTGTCTGAATCATGTTAGAAATTGCCACATTTTATGAAATCTGGCGAATGGATAAACAAAACTGCACTCCTTAATGGACTTATTTAAGAAGAGTTGTATATGATGCAACCAGAAGGTTTTGTCAATCCTAAAGGTGCTAACAAAATATGCAAGCTCCAGCGATCCATCTATGGACTGGTGCAAGCATCTCGGAGTTGGAATATACGCTTTGATAAGTTGATCAAAGCATATAGTTTTATACACACTTGCGGTGAAGCCTATATTTACAAGAAAGTGACTGGGAGCACTACAACATTTTTGATAAGTATATGTGAATGACATATTGTTAATCGAAGATAATGTAGAATTATTCTGCAAAGCATAAAGAAATGTTTGAAAGGAGTATTTCAAAGAAATACCTCGGTGAAACTGCTTACATATTGAGCATCAAGATCTATAGAGATAGATCAAGACGCTTGATAAGTTTTTTCAATGAGTACGTACCTTGACAAGCTTTTGAAGTAGTTCAAAATGGAACAGTCAAAGAAAGACTTCTTGCCTGTGTTACAAGGTGTGAAACTGAGTAAGACTCAAAGCCCGACCACAGCAGAAGATAGAAAGAGAATGAAAGTCATTCCCTATACCTTTGCCATAGGTTCTGTAAAATATGCCAAGCTATGTACCAGATCTATTGTATACCCTACACTGATTTTGGCAAGGGAGTACAATAGTGATCTAGGAGTAGATCACTGGACAACGGTCAAAATTATCCTTAGTGAAATAAGGATATGTTTCTCGATTATGCAAGTGACAAAAAGGTTCTTCATAAAAGGTTACATCGATACAAATTTTGACACTGATCCAGATGACTCTAAGTCTCAATCTGGATACATATTGAAAGTGGGAGAAATTAGCTAGAGTAGCTGCGTGCAGAGCATTGTTGACATAGAAATTTGCAAAATACATACGGATCTAAAGTGTTTCAGACCCGTTGACTAAACTTCTCTCACAAGCAAAACATGATCACACCTTAGTACCCTTTGGGTGTTGGTCACATGACTATGTGAACTATGGGTGTTAATCACATGGTGATGTGAACTATTGATGTTAAATCACATGGCGATGTGATCTAGATTATTGACTCTAGTGCAAGTGGGAGACTGAAGGAAATATGCCCTAGAGGCAATAATAAAGTTATTATTTATTTCCTTATTTCATGATAAATGTTTATTATTCATGCTAGAATTGTATTAACCGGAAACATAATACATGTGTGAATACATAGACAAACAGAGTGTCACTAGTATGCCTCTACTTGACTAGCTCGTTGATCAAAGATGGTTAAGTTTCCTAGCCATAGACATGAGTTGTCATTTGATTAATGGGATCACATCGTTAGGAGAATGATGTGATTGACTTGACCCATTCCGTTAGCTTAGCACTTGACCGTTTAGTTTGTTGCTATTGCTTTCTTCATGACTTATACATGTTCCTACGACTATGAGATTATGCAACTCCCGTTTACTAGAGGAACACTTTGTGTGCCACCAAACGTCACAACATAACTGGGTGATTATAAAGGTGCTCTACAGGTGTCTCCAAAGGTACTTGTTGGGTTGGCATATTTAGAGATTAGGATTTGTCACTCCGATTGTCGGAGAGGTATCTCCGGGCCCTCTCGGTAATGCACATCACTTAAGCCTTGCAAGAATTGCAACTAATGAGTTAGTTGCGGGATGATGTATTACGGAACGAGTAAAGAGACTTGCCGATAACGAGATTGAACTAGGTATTGAGATACCGACGATCGAATCTCGGGCAAGTAACATACCGATGACAAAGGGAACAACGTATGTTGTTATGCGGTCCGACCGATAAAGATCTTCATAGAATATGTAGGAGCTAATATGGGCATCCAGGTTTCGCTATTGGTTATTGACCAGAGAGGTGTCTCGGTCATGTCTACATAGTTCTCGAACCCATAGGGTCTGCACGCTTAATGTTCGTTGACGATATAGTATTATATGAGTTATGTATGTTGGTGACCGAATGTTGTTCGGAGTCCCGGATGATATCACGGACATGACGAGGAGCTCCGGAATGGTCCGGAGGTAAAGATTCATATATTGGAAGATATGGTTTGGCCAAGGGGTCAGGCCCACGGGGCTATAAGTCGGTGCAAAAGGAGTTTTGCGGAGGCCAGGGGGCCAAACGTCGGAGACCTTGGCATCTGGCCCTGGGCCAGACGCCGAGGCCCATGGCGTCTGGGCCAGACGCCAAGGATTGTGGCGTTTGGTCCTGGAGTCCGAGTGGGACTCTTGCCTTTCGGGAAAAACCGACTTTGAGGAGGCTTTTGCTCCAAGTTTCGACCCTAGGGCTCAACATATAAATAGAGGGGCAGGGCTAGCACCAAAGACACATCAAGAAACACCAAGCCGTGTGCCGGCAACCCCGTCCCTCTAGTTTGTCCTCCGTCATAGTTTTCGTAGTGCTTAGGCGAAGCCCTGCGGAGATTGTTCTTCACCAACACCGTCACCACGCCGTCGTGCTGCCGGAACTCATCTACTACTTCGCCCCTCATGCTGGATCGAGAAGGCGAGGACGTCACCGAGCCGAACGTGTGCAGAACTCAGAGGTGCCGTGCTTTCGGTACTTGGATCGGTCAGATCATGAAGACGTACGACTACATCAACCGTGTTGATATAACACTTCCGCGAACGGTCTACAAGGGTATGTAGACAACACTCCCCCCTCTCGTTGCTATGCATCACCATGATCCTGCGTGTACGTAGGAATTTTTTTGAAATTACTACGTTCCCCAACACGCCCAACCGGAGACTTTTCCCCGACTACGTCGTCCACCGCAACATCTCGCTGTCCCTCATCCATCGCACCGGATGAGGATCCGCTGTCGATCTCGTCATCCCGTCGGATCAGCCGCCCCGTCCTCTACCTCCAAGGAGCTGCCCCGACGTTCGCCTCGTCTATCGCGCCACCTCAATCCCCACATCGCCGTCTTGACCTGCCCCACCGGAACCGCAGCACCCTCACCAATTCCTCCGATGAAGCCGAGGCCAACTCGGCGCCACCAAGGAGGTTCTGCACTCACCGCTGCATTTTATCTTTTATTTGATCTCACGGGGCTGTCGGTGCTCGATACCGAGCAGACATGGCGTGTCTCCATCGACGGCGACATCGCCGGCCACATCATCCACGGCGTCTCTCCCCCATGCCATTGCTTCCTCGGCGGCGACTTCCACAACAGCACTAGTTGTAGCTGCTCTGGCTCTCGCTCGCGCTGCGGCTCTGTTCTTGTTGTCGGTCGCGCTGCTGCACTACTCCTGCTTTCGTTCGTGCGGCTGCTCTGCTCTTGCTCTCTCTTGCGCTCCTGCTGCTGCACGACCTCCGGCAGCTACAGGAGTTGCTGCTTTAGCACTCGCTCGCGGTGCTACTGCACGACTTGCTCTCTGCTAGTGCGTTCCCTGCTCGAGCATCTGCTGATTTAGATCACTGCTTCTCTGCTACTAGTGCTCGAACGCCCTAAACATCTATTGCAATGCTCTGTTACTAGTTCAATCAATTTCGATAGTAAATTTTAGTTTCAACTGTGAAGTTCATTTTCTTCAGTTAAGTTCAGAGCAAACAGTACTTACAACATCTGTGGGAGTGGCCGTGGCGCGGCTGATGCGTTTTACATCTAGCACTTTTTGGTGATGTATTTTACATCATCTGTTGCAGATAATATTAGGGTCCCACTTCAAATTAACATTGTCTGTGTTGTCATGCTTCAGCCTCGTCGCCGTAGACCTTAGCGGAGCTGCTCCAACGATGGAACCGTCCATCACAGCGGAGCAATACCCTCGGTGTCGTTTCCAGAGGCCTCGGATCTTCTTCCCCGCCTCTGACAGTCACACCAGCATCATCACCATCCTCCACGTCCAGCCCAATGATGATAAGGTCCACAAGGCTATGCCAAATAGGTTGTACACTCGTCGCATCACTTTGTTTCTCCATCCCTCTATTCTTCCAATTCATGTGAGCCAAACACCCAGGTTGACTGAAATCCTATGTTTCCAAATGCTCTGTTTTGCACGTGCATTCCTATCCTATTCCTGTGTTTTTCCTGTCCTTGCATTTATAGAATCCTCCAATTCTAAGGAGCCCTTACAGATTTACTTCATTTTTAGATAGGCGTCAAAGAAAACTCTATGTGTTATGTCCTACTCCTGCCGTGCCGTCATCCACCCCACCTGAGGTGCACCATCGAATAAAAACGTTCACTTCAGCAAAGATCCCCCCTGCAGACTTCCTTTCGCCGCCTCAGATCATCTTCCCCATTGCTGGCAGCCATGCCAACTGCATTACCATCATCGACTTTGCAGATGAACCTGAGAACTACACAGTTCCGGAAGAGAGGTCGCAGTCTTTCGTGTTTGCTTACGTTATACATCGGCTATTATTACCTTCTACTTTATTGTTCAATCTTAAGTTTTGAATTGCCCATGGGTCTCATATTGAGCCAGCAACGAATAGTATCTGTCTACTATCGTGTTCATCTATGGTCTTCTATGTGGTTCATGTTGGGTGGGCAACAAACAATAGATGATCCATTGTCTATCTTTTTGAACCGAAGCTATAATCTACCTGGTATCATTAGTTTTGGATCCATCCACTCGTTTGGTACAATCAGTCTTGATTTTTGCATGCACCCCTTAGGCCTTACAAAATCAACTATTTTTTTATTATGCATGTCAGATATTGTACACAATCGTACTGAACATGTAGAGAAAAAGAGAAGACTGTTGCGTGTGAATATAATGTCATGCAGACGCCGCTCCATGGTGGGCGAAGTGGCCCCCCTCCTGCATTTCCAGATTGTATTCCAGAGAAGATAATTGTTCAGATGGAGATTCAGAAGGAGCCGACAATGCCTGTTTACCACCTAAGGTGTTTGCTCTAACCTGGCATGCTGATGTTGGTCAAATCATGCATATGGCGCCTTGCATTGCTTACATTATACATCTTATATGTCATCAGCTTAGTTTTGATTTGCTTTGTGTGAATGCCACCTATTTGATTTCTATATCATACTCCCACCATTCCTAAATATTTGTATTTTTAGATATTTCAACAAGTGACTACATACGGAACAAAATGAGTGAATCTACACTCTAAAATATGTCTATATACATCTGTATGTGGTAGTCCATTTGAAATCTCTAAAAAGACAAATATTTAGGAATGGAGGGGGTATATGGGAATTATGCAATGCCATCTTCTTTAGCCAGGCATCATATACGTGAATCATGCAATGTCATCCTGTTTAGCCAGTCATCGTATATGTGAATTGTATCGTGCCATATTTTTTTCCATAATGTATTCCATTTGTCAACAATGTTTATACATTCATCTACTCTTCCTATGCATCAGCCATTTGAGTCGGTCATGGGAAAATCTGGAGAGAAAACAAGGTCTTCTGAGCAGTCAGTGCTACCTGTCGATGCAGATTTCTTGCTAGTTACAGATAGCTCCTCAGAGGAGGATTCAGAGAGAGATGGCCAGTCGTATTCCCCCCCCCCGAGGTGCATGCTCTAACTTGGCTGGGTTATATTGCTCATATCATGCATATGGTGTCTTGCATTGACATGCCATCTGCTTAGATTAGACATGCTTTGTTGAATGCCTCCTGTTTGCTTTCTATATCAGATATGTGAATTATGCAATGCCATGTTTTTCAGCCAGTTATCATATATGTGAATTATGCACCGCCATGGAGCCAAGCATCATATATGCGAATTATCTCATGCCATCTTTTTTTCATTGCGTATTCCATTTGTCGACAATCTGTATATATTGAACTGCTCTTCATGTGTATCAGCCATTTGAGCCGGTTATGGAAAAATCTGGAGTGAAAACAAGGTCTTCAGAGCAGGCAATGGTACCTGTTGAAGCATATATCTCGATGGTTACAGGGAGCTCCTCAGAGGAGGATTCAGAGATAGATGACCAGTCCTATATCCCACCTAAAGTGTATGCTCTAAGTTGCAATGTTTATATTTCTCATATGATGCATACGGTGTCTTACATTGCTTAGTTTAGACATCGTATGCACAATATTGAATTCTATTTGCTTAGTTTAGAGATCATACATGCGAGTGCCAGCTGCTTAGTGTATGAATCAATTATGTCAATTATATCATGTCATCCTGTATACTTAGACAACATTATTTCATCCCAACTTATTTTAGAAAGACATCATATAGTTTTGTCATGTCATCCTGTTTAGGTACTCATCATATGTTGAATTATGCCATTATATCCTGTTAAGTTATCGATCACATATCTGAAACTGTGTCATGCTATCATGTTTAGTTAGGCATCATATATGTGAAATTGTGTCATGCTGTCCTGTTTGGTTAGACAACATATATGTGAATTACCACATCTGTCTATCATAAAATGTCTGTACATTCATTTTCTTTTCTTGTTTATCAGCCATTTGAATTGGAGGGGGTGATGGCAGTATCTAAGGGAGCAAAAACCCGTTCTTCACAAAAGACAGTGCTACCCGTCGATGCAGATAGAACCATGGTTGTACAGGCCCACAAACTAGCCCCACCACACATAATCGAGACTCTTCCAGATTGCACACTTACACCGTTGGGCAGAGAACCAGCTACAACCCATCTAACCGCAACCCCAGCGGATAGTAATCCACTTATAGTTGACAAATCACCATTTCCACCACAGAGTATCCCCACACGAGCAATTTATAAAGCTACTGCAGTGCCCAAAGCACGAAGACCACCACAGCTAACCCAAACTCCATGTTTAAAGCAGAAGAGCAACTGTTCTCAGGTCAGATTCCGTAGCTATGGTCCATACTCTTTGCTGTTGCATCACTTTATTTACTCATACCAACTACTTTCGAATTTGAAGGATCCAATTGAAAATCCAATGGCGCAACAGGTATGTTTTAAACCTATTTCTTTAACTGGATTGCTTTTCTAACTTCTTGCTCTATGTTGATTTCAGTTTAAGTTGTATAAACAATTATGTTCTCATGTGATGCACATTACAAGTGCTGCCAATGCTGTGTAGTTTCTCACACTTATATTCTGTCTATGCTGTTGTGTCTTAAAAATATATGAGTTGAACTATGTCTCTATCTTGATTAGGGAACATAAACTAGAATGATATGGACAATACAGTGACCATAGCACATAGATATATGTTTGTGTCATGCTGTTATCCTGTCCACCTTACTACTGAACCGGTTTACCAAAATGAGTTTCGTATACTACAAGCTAAACCTGTGATGTGTCTGCTTGTTTCTCTTGTAGTATGCAAACAGAATATTGGAGAAGAGCACCCCACTATGCAATGGTAGAGAAAGTAATGCATATAAGGTTCAAGATAGTGAGACAACCCTGTTGGTCTCCAAGAAAGGTGATAAAAACGATCTTGTAGACAGTGAGAAAACCCCACAGTCCTGCGTTGATGTAGTGTTCGAGTTACTGGCCAGTACCGATGGCACAAGCTCTTCGAACTCGCTGCCTGAATCACTTCGGCTTCTTCAGTCCCAGCTACAAGCTGAAAGGCATCAGTCAGCTGTGCTGCGGCAAGAAGCCGAAGGACTGAGGAAGTCCGTGCAGAATTCAGATGCGTACTTTCTTGTGCAACAGCAAGCGCATGAGGATTTAAGCGCCAAACAAGAGAAAGTTAATAAGCTTACTAAGCATCTTGCCAGCATTATGGGTATCTAGGATATTGTTTCTTGAACTCTTCTAAAGTGGTTTCAGTTCTGGACTTGTTTTGCTGCGGCGTTTATATGCTGCTTTGTTCCCTATATTTGCACTGGTGGCGAACTTTGATGCCTAGTGGATGTAATATGTGTAATAGCCGTGATAGCCTAGCATAAGTTGCTTGCTTATTTATTTCCTTGTTGTCTTGTTTATTTGTTTGCTTGTAGTCAGTGCAGTTCTTTTTCCGCGGTTTGCTAGTGGCTGCAATAACCTATTTTTTAAAACTAGGCCACAGTAACCATGGGCTAATATTTACTGTAGTGACACTGGGCCTCCTACGGGCCATAGAAGCAGTGGGCCTTCTACGGGCCGTAGAAACAGTAGGCCTTCTACGGGCCGTAGAAACAATGGGCCTTCTATGGGCCATAGAAACAATGAGCCTTCTACGGGCCGTATCATCAATGGGCCTTATACAGGCCGTATGATCGATTGGCCAAACATGGGCCAATAATAGGCCGCATTATGGCCGTAAATGGGCTAGAGTTGGAATCGTCCGTTCATGGGCCGACCATAATGAGCCATCGTTAATAGGCCGTATTTGATGACGCTATGAAAATGGCCCAACGTATTAACGGACCACAAACGGGCCGACTATAACCACTGGCTGAATTTGGCCCACAAGCAGAAAATGAGAGTAATGGGTCGTAAGTAAACGAATGCAGGAAATGAGCCTAAGAATAAATGGGCTCTGAGAAGGCCGAAAGATAACATGGGATGGAAATGACCCAACGGAATTACGGGCCGTTAATGGGTATAAAGTGATACACTGTTCATTATGGGCCAGTTTCACCATGGGTCGTTAATGGGTGTAAAGTGATACACTATTCATTACGGGCCAGTTTCACCACAGGCCGTTAATAGGCCAAGAGTTACATAGGGCCTCATATGGGCCGAAAGACGTCATGGGCCATACATGGGCCAGAAGTGAAAACGGGCTGGAATCATATTGGATGGCCCAGATGACGCTACTGGGCCTAATTCAGATAGGGCGTAACGGGTCTGGGGTTAGCGGGCTGTAAATGGGCTATATGCAAATAGGTCGTTAACAGGCTTTCCATGGGCCGGCCCGCCACCTTTTGACCAAGTCAAACGGGCCGGCCTTTTCACAAGAATGGGCCTCTGTTGGGCCGTGCCACATGTCGACGTATCATAGGCGCCTTCTGTCCAATGAGTGGATGACATCTATCCCAACGATGAGCCGACACGTGTTTCCTCCAGCCAATGATGATTTTACATGTGGAAAATCCCCATTAGTCGGGGCTGTTAACGGGTTATCGGATCCAAAACCCGACCCGATAGCTTAACGGCGTTCCGTTATGGTGGATGCCACGTGTCGGTCACCCTTGACGAAAGCACTTATGTGACGCGCGATTTATCGTCATGGAAGTGCACACTTCCGTGATAATAATTTTGGTAATGTCATGGAACACTTCTATGACAGCACAGGTATGAATATCTTGATTCTGTCATAAAATCGTCATGGATGTACATGCATGACAAAAAACGCGACCTACTATGACAAACATGTATCATCACGGCACTACTAGGAAAAGGGCTATAGATGGAATGGACACTAATGGCGCACCTGTCATGTGGTGCACCACTACTATATAGCAGTGGCGCACCATGTGCTGGTGCGTCATTAGTGTGGAAGACACTAATGGCGCACCAGGCACACGGTGCGCCACTAGTAACAAAATGTTTTTTTTTCATTTTTTCAAACATACTAATGGCGCATTCGGGCAGAGTGCGCCATTAGTAGTTAGAACTACTAATGGCGCACCAGCCATAGAGTGCGCCACTACTGTATTTTTTTACTTTTTTGCAAAACTACTAATGGCGCACTGTTACATAGTGAGCCATTACTAGTTTAAACTAGTAATGGCGCACTGTGCCACGGTGCGTCATTAGTATAAAAATTATTTTTAATACTTTTTTGCAAAACTACTAATGGCGCATGTTTGTGTGGTGCGCCATTAGTATGTTGGGTTACTAATGGCGCATGGCTGTGTGGTGCGCCATTAGTAACTTGGGACCAGCTAGATATCGTTTGCTCTACCCCGCAGGCGACCATGGTCCGCACAATGGTCCTATTTTTAGGGAAAGTCATGCCAATTTTTTTCTTGGTTCTAAAATATCGTTTTGCTCTACCCCGTAGACGGATAACGCAAGAGCTGCCGCCCGAGTGAAAGTGAAGCTGGATCAACTGGAGATAGACGCGGTTGCTCCATTGTATGAAGGATGCAGGCCCGAGGATACCCGCCTGAAAGTAACTCTCATGGCTCTGGAGATGAAGGTAAAACACAAAATGACCAACGCATATGCTTCGATGAGAACATTTCATTCTGGCACAAACGTCTTCCCAAGGGGAACAAGTGCCCGACCAGTTTCAAGGAGGCGAAGAAAATCGTGTGTCCTCTGGATTTACCGCACGTGAAATACCATGTGTGCATGAACAATTGCATCATTTATCGAGACGAGCACGCGGAGTCTACCATATGTCCGGTGTGCGGCGTCACTCAATACAAGAAGAGGAAGAAAGCTCCTCGAAAAGTGGTGTGGTACTTTCCGATCACTCCTCGTCTGCAGCGGTATTTCGTGGACCCTAAGGTAGCAAAGCTCCCGCGTTGGCACGCGGATAGGGAGGGGAAGAAGCAAGAAGATGACGTGAGTCGGTTGGCGTGAGGCAACTCAGAAGGCTACAGGAAGAGATCGTGGTGATACTATGCGAGCTTGAGATGTACTTCCCGCCCGCATTCTTCGACGTTATGGTGCATCTTCTGGTCCTTATCGTGGAGGATATCATCCAACTCGGGCCGACGTTCCTGCACAGCATTATGCCATTCGAAAGGATGAATGGTGTCATCAAAGGATACGTTCGCAACATGTCACGTCCAGAGGGAAGTATAGCCAGGGGCTTTGTGACCGAAGAGTGCATCTCCTACTGCATGAATTATCTAGGCATCGAGAACCCCATTGGTCTGCCCGTCAACAGGCACCTCGGCAGGCTCGCTGGATGGGGTCACCGTGAGGGTCACCGCGAAATGCATGTCGACTTTGAGGGTCGACTCGCCGACTTTGAAGAGCAAACCTAGTCGCGCTACAACACATAGACTTTGAAAGAGCCAAATCCAAGACCTCGTGCGCAAACGTCACCGTGAAAAATGAGCCATGGGTACTGGCTTCACAAGTGGACCAATGTGTCAGGACCCTGATTCCAAGTCACATCGGTCTAGCCGGTAACACCTCGTATCACTTTGCGGCCTCACGCACGGTATTCCCACGGGTGTCGCCTTACCATGGTCCGGGACCGTTTGCGCCTTTTGGCTCACGTATATGATAGTGTCGCTAGCATCCATATGACAGAGAACCCGGGCCGACATGGCTAGTCGTGAACCCAAAGCGGCACTAACCTATGGGAACATGCATACATGAATCACATCGAGCGTGTCGGTCAGCAGCGTGTGAATCCGGGCTGTAGCACTGGGCTAACAGGACTCCGGGAACCCGGGCTGTAGCAGGCTAGGCAGGACTTCAGATGTCACCGCGTGACATTTCCCCGAAGGGACAGACACAGGAACGAAGTGAAACACATGCCGGCCAGTCAAGTGTCCTGAGCAGTAGTGCTGGGCTAACAGGACTCCGGTGAACCGGGCTATAGCGGACTACTATGGCTCATGGAAGCACTAGACTACATTTCCCCATAAGAGAGACTGCCAAGGATAAACAACTAGATTGTCGGATCCCACACATACCAAGCATTTCAATCATACACATAATATGCTCGATATGTGTAAATACAACATGGCATCACAACATAACTCTACAACTCAAGTATTTATTCATTAGGCTCCGAGGAGCGAGATATTACAAACATGGGTCTCATGACCCAACAATCATAGCATACAAGTCAAAACACATGCAGAAGCTTAACATGTCTGAGAACAGACATCTACAAATGAAAAGGCCAAGAAGCCTGACTATCTACCAGATCCTGCCGAGGGCACAAGATCGTAGCTGAGGTATCAAGCTAAACATCGAAATCCACGCGGAACTACTAGCGAGACTGAAGTCTCTCTGCAAAACATAAATTAAACAAACGTGAGTACAAAGGTACTCAGCAAGACTTACATCAGAACTAAACTACATATGCATCGGTATCAACAAGGGGGGGGGTGGAGTTTAACTGCAGCAAGCCAGCTTTGATTCGATGGCTATCCTGAACTACGACTGCAAGTAACTCTTTGAGGTGGCGCACACGAGTCCACAAATTCACCATACCAATACACCACTATGGATCCGCTCCCGTCTCCCTGCAAGAACGCCATCCATAGCACTCACACTTATCTTGCGCATTTTAAAGTATCCACTTTCACTTGTCTATGAACTGTTATAGGCAACCCAGAAGTCCTTTACCGCGCACGCGGCTATTCGAATAGTTTTATACCCTGCAGGGGTGTAATTCGTCACACATGTTTCCACCACTTAGCGTCTGCACACGACATGTGCTCAGCAGACTTCAAGCGAAAGCCGATGTGGGTGTAGACCACTACCTGATTAACCGCACAAGTATCTAGTCCAGGTTTACCGCCTATTCAGGTTCCATCCGCAAGGAAATCCGGCCGAGGTGTCCTCAACGGCCCCAAACGATGTGTACAGGGTCCCGAGACGCCAAACGGGTGCCCGGCATACCCGGCCATAGTGTATCTACCACATCATAGCCCACCCATAGGGTCAGCGCTACGCACGGCCGCCAACACATGTCCTACAAACACCAGAAACTAGTTGCAACTCCTGGACAGAGGGCGAGAGGGGTCAGTAAGTCGAGTGGGGTCATATTTCAGGGCCCAATGTGCGGTAGTAACTGTTTCATGGATCACAAACACAGAACCCAGCTCCTGAGAACGGTTTCAATGAGACAACCCACCATGTACTCCTACATGGCCTCTCACCACTACCTTTACCAAATCGTGTTCACACACTTAGCTTACACACAGTAGGACATGTTCACAACTTTCCAATTCATCCCCGATGAATCAGACCTGACACAACTCTAAGCAATAGCAGGCATGACAAGCAAACATGAATGAGTAGGCACATCAGGGCTCAAACAGCTCCTACTCATGCTAGTGGGTTTCATCTATTTACTGTGGCAATGACAGGTCATGCAAAGGAAAGGGGTTCAACTACCGCAGCATGTAACAGTTGAATCGTTGTTGTCCTAATGCAGTAAAAGAGAGCAGGAGCGAGAGAGTGGGTTTGTATCAGAATGAACAAGGGGGTTTTGCTTGCCTAGCACTTCTAAAGATAACATTGAGTCTTCATCAGTGTCAACGATCACAGCGTGGGAGCAGCGTCTACCAAGAGGGGACAATCACCGGCAATAGAGAAGGAACACAATCAATGCAATGCACAACATGATGCATGATAATGACATGGCAATATGTTGTTGATTGAGTTAATGCAACTAGCAACACAATTAAATGAAGTTGGTTTGAATACAAGATTCAAATTCAAACTCCATATATGATTAGTTAAATGCCATTTATTTGTTTTGTCCAAAACAGAGGACAAACATTTTTCAAACATGCATGAAAATGCCATAAACAGACTCCTTGAATTTTTCTGATAATTTTTCATATATAATTTATTTCATTTGGAGTTACGGTTGATTTTCTATGATTTTTAGAAGTTTTGGGCATTTTCTGGAATTTTCTGAATTATTATAATTTAAACTAAGTCCAGAAAATGTATTACTGCGTTAGCATGACGTCAAGGTGATGTCAGTAGGTCAAAGACATCGACCAGGTCAAACCTGACCAGTGGGACCCACTGGTCAGTGACCCAGTCAACTAACTAAGTTAGTTAGCCCTAACTAACTAGCCTGAGCCCACTGGTCAGCGACTGTAGTAACTAACCTAACTAGCTAATTAGCGCTAACTAGAGTAATTAGTCGGGCGGGGCCCGTAAGTCAGTGATAGAGGGGGAGGTCAAACCGGGCAGTGGGGTCAACCCATGCCGGTCAACGGGTCAGGGGTCGCCGGCGTTTAGCCGCCGGCGATGACAGAGACGGCGGGACGGCTCGGAAATGCTCTACAGGGCACCATTCGATCCGTGGGTTGCACCTACGGGTTCCTGGGAGTGAGGCGCATCCATTGGGGGTGGTGGTAGGAGCTGGGGTGGCCGGAAAAGTGGCCGGCGACGAGGTTCAGCGGCGGCAGCAGCTCAGGCATCCTCGGGATAGCGCTACAGAGCACGGGAGGGGGCGCTGCGGTTGTCTGCGGGCTCATGGGATCGTGCTGAGCTCGATGGTGTGCTCGGACACGAGCTGCGGTGGCTGTGGCCACCGCAGCGACATCGCCGGCGGCGTGGAGTTCTCGGCCAAGATGGGGCTATGGCCTAGAGGTCAAAAACGACCAGGGGAAAAGGGGGAAACGACTCGGGGGCTCACGGTGGTGACGTAGGGATGGCCAGCGTGCTCGGGGAAGCGTCGGAGGCGGCGAATTGACCGGCGAAGTCCGGCGAGCAGAAGTGGTGGTGACGAGCTCGAAGACGACGGCATGGTGATCCTCGGCTTGCGTGGCTTGGCGAGGAGGAAGAGGGGCACCAGGCGGAGCTCGGGGGCGCATCGGAGAGGCTCAAAGATGGCTGTGGCCGTGGGGGAGCTCGTCGGCGGCGACGGCTGCGTTCGGTCGCGCGCGTGAGAGAGAGACGGAGAAGGGGATGAGGGCGAGGGAGAGTGCGAGAGCGTCAAGGGGGTCCAGGGGGGTAGCGTGGCGTCGCAGAGGGAGTCCAGGGCGACAAGGGGGCAGCCAGGCAGGCAGCTGCCGGCGTGGCACGCCGCGGCGCCGTGGCTGTCTTCTCCTCTGCCTTCTGGCAGGAGGAAGAAGACACCCCTGCCCTCGGTGGGCCGGCCAGGTGGCTGGGCTGCCAGGTGGGCTGGGCCAGCACAGGTGAGGCCCAGGTGGCGCCAGGTTTGTTTCCTTCTCTCTCTCTTTTATTTAGTTTCTGTTTTCTATTTTTCTGCAATTGTTTTGACTTAATTAAAATGCTAAGGCATTTTCAAAAACCCTGAAAATAATTGTGGGCTCTGTATGGAATATTTCCAACAGCCCTCACTTAAGTTCAGAATTATTTGGACATTTAAGATATTATATAGCATTTAATTGTCCAAATTCAAATACGTATGAATTAACTCCAAAATCCATAAATGTCCTAGAAATGTGTGCACCATTTTTGGAAGAAGTTTTCACCCATTCCAAAATTGATGAACTTTTCTAAAAACCATTTTGGGTAGATGGAAAAGATTTAATTTGACCCTAGTTGTATTTCACTTGCTGCTAGGGTTTATGAGTCCCCATTTCAAAATTAATAGATGTTGAAAATGATGCATGGATGCAATGCCACTAATTACAAGAAGATTTCTAGGGCTGTGACACAATGCTTCTTCATTACCAACCCGTCAAAGCCCAGTCGTGTTGTCGTGATGAGAGGCAAAAGGAAGATCATCGGAATGGATGGAGTAGCCAATGAGCAAGACTTCGACAAGTACGGCGACCCGAAGATCGAACATGACGACGACGATGAAGTAGCAGCATACACCCTCCATCTTGATCACTATCCCCCTCCATCTCGATCTCGATCCCTCCCCCGCTCCACCACCGCCGACGAGCACCCCCCGCACCCTACCCCGCTCCACCGCCGCCACCGACCCGAAAATTATTACTGTTTTTACAAAAAATATTACTATTTCATATTCATATTCATTTTTTAAAAAATAATAAAAAAGTGTAGACTACAATTGTTGTTAAACAACAATTATTACTATTTTTGGAAAAAATATTACTGTTTCATATTCATATTCATATTCATTTTTTTTAAAAAAAAATTCTTACTTATGGCGCATGGGTAGCTGGTGCGCCATTGCTATCTAAAAAAAGAATACTTATGGCGCACTGTCCCGCTGGTGCGCCATTGCTATGAAAAAAACATTATAATGGCGCACCGCCTGGGGGTGCGCCATTAGTAATCTTCCCCCATCCATACACCACCGACCCACTGCGCCCCCGCCGCAGCCGCCCACGCGCCCCCGCCGCCTCCCTCTCCCCTTCCTCCCCCTCGAGCACCGCCTCCCCCCGAGCCCCGCCTCCCCCCGAGCCCCACCTCCCCCCTCGAAACCCTAGAAACCCCGCGCCCCCGCGTCGGCCCCTGCCCTGCGCCGCCTCTACCTCAGTCCGGGCACGGGGTGCAGGACGACGACCGCGGCCGCCGGCCTCCCCACGACCAACCAAGGCGCCCTCGAGCCATCCCTTCGACACCGCCGCCGCCGACCCCGACCCCGACCCCTCCGGTGACCGGCCGCGCCCGCCCAGGTACGGCTTCTCCTTCCTCCTTCCTCCCTCTCCTCCTTCCTCCTTCCTCCCTCTCCACCCTTCCCCGACCCCTCCGGCGACCGGCCGCGCCCGCCCAAGTCTGTTCTTTGCAGGATCAGAACAAGTTTGTAACAGGATGCTCTACAATTTTTTTTCAATTGTGATGTGCTGTTTACAAGGATGTATAAGTCACCCTAAAAAAGGATGCAGAAGTCTTTCAATGCAGATTAACTTTGTAGGTTGGAGTTTGGTTAGCCATGGCTCAGCCAACTATTTCTAGCTTGATTGTTTGGCTGGTTTAGGTGGTGTAATCTAGTGATGTGCCGCAGATGCAACTGGTGTCCATGAGTACTTATAAATCTGGTTAGAATTAGTTTAAGAATTGATCTGTGTGTATCAATGTGATTTTAGTTTTTCTTGTCATCAAGTTTAGTTGATGTTTATTTAACTGTAGCTTACATGATCAGCCACTCTATGTATGATTGTGGCTTGAAGGTTCTGGAAGAACGTTTTTCCTTCAAATTCTATCTGGTGGCATTGTCCTAGACTCCTTAGTTCTGTTGTTAATTGTGCTTCTATTAAAAGAATTGGGAGTTACTCACTGTACTAGAACTCTGTAGGTTCAATTTTGGTTAACTAATACTGACATTATGAGAATGTAAGCACCTATTATTGCTACTGATATCATTGGCTCATTGCTGCCTTTGTGCAATGCAGAACTGTTAAGGGAGATTTGGAGGATTCAAGAGTCTGTGAAGCTCTTTTGACAATTAAAGCTCAGAACTAAAGGTACTTAATAAACTCAAAAGCATTGATGATAACTCTTGTTGCCTAGAAACAGAGGTAGTTTACATATTCCATTGCTGGTGTTTGTTTATGTTCAGAGTTTAAGCACGTGTGGTGTAGTGTAGTGTAGTGTGTGTAGTGAGCTTGTTCTAGTGTAAAATCAGACTAGTATGGCCCTGGCCACAATCTGTCAACTTAGCCTTCTCTGATTTTCAAAACAAGTTAACTGCATTCAGATCTCTTGATGCTCAAAACCTGTCAATTTCTATCAGCTTTTGATCTATCAAGTTGATATTCAGTCAAGTTGATATCAAACTTGACACATAAACAACAACTTTAATAAACAGAGAGACAAGATGTAGGGTTTTTTAGCTGCTGCCACAACACAAAGTCTATAGATGCTGAAGTTGTCAGTATTAATTATCAAATCATTCAGAGTAGATGATGCTCTATTTTCGTGGACTTAGTGAACATGATAAGACAAGCCAGATGCTCTATTTTTAATTAACAGTAATCCATGATCCTGCTTACTAGTGAACATGATGTTCGTTTGTTTACAGAGATCCTGCTTATATATACTGATGATGAGTCTTGTTGAAACCTTACATATATAGTGAGGAGCTACTGTCAAAAACTTGAGCTACTGTAAAAAATCCAGTTAGGTACTGTGAGGAGCTAACTATGTATAAAGGTAACAAGTGTTAAATCGGTGAAAGTAAAAAAGTGTAGTAGTAGTAGTACTTGGTACCAATAATTCTCTGGGCAAAGGAAAAGAGCAAGAGGAGGGAGACATGGAATAAGTCTTGACCTGAAATGTAAACTGAACCCAAAACAAGACTTTCTGCATTTAAACGAGTCCCAATGGACCTACTGCCAGCTTATTTGTTCTAGGACAGTATAGTTTTACAAGCTTCGGCAACTTTTTTTTAACTGCTGCTGCTGCTATTATGCCTGTATTCACTGCTGCTACTGCTGTACTTGTCATGATGTTGTACTTGTAATGATGCTACTTGTGATCTTCTGAATGACCCATTGGCGACTTCATTATGCGGGGATAATGATTTTGCAGGTACCCCGAGAGGCCCTTGAGTTTGCCGGAATGTCAATTAACTTCCGTTCCAGCAAATTCGGGTAATCCATATGTCCTATTTTCAGCAAAGGTCATGCTGAAATTTTTCGTGAATTTTAGCATGACTTTGCTAAAAATAGGACATATGGGGTACTTGCGACTAATGTTGATTATCTTCTGCTAAAAATTTATGCTGCTATAATGTTGTAAGGGTACTAATTGGTCTCTTCTGCTGCTTATCAGAGATGGGGGGAAGCAGCCACCGCCGCTCTGCCTCACCGGAGTACGAGTTGGATGCTTTCGAGTTCTTCACTATCATACTTTCTTCTTTAGTATCAGCCACGAGGCAGGTATATAAAACGAGAGATCTCCCCTTCACCCATCTCATTATGATAACTCTGTTGTTTGCTACATCACTCCTTGTCCCAAATTGCAGAGGCTTCCTGACGCTTTTATGAAGATGCTGGGTGAAGTTCCGCCAGATAATGTGAAGCTCCGACAGGCCGGTAGCGGGGTTCGCAGGCTGTGGGACGTGGAGTTGGTGATCGAGGAGGGCCACATGTACCTGTTCCATGGCTGGGAGAAGTTCTACAGTGCCTACGACCTGCGGACCGGGTACTTTCTTCTCTTGAGGTACGACGATGACGCCACAATGCTCATCGTGAAGGTTTTCAACAAGACTATGTGTCGCATGCGCTACGCTGAAGACGAAGATGCCAGTGCGTTCTGCCTCTTCTTATTCCTCCATATTTGGCTTTGTCTCACATCGATTGTTAACGGTCATTGTTGCATTTGGACAGGCAATGGGAGTAGCAACAGCGACACTAGCTACAGCCAAAGCAGCAGCGATTATGGCTGTAGCAAAAGCAACAACGATTCTGGCCTTAGCGGAAGCAGCAGCGATTCTGGCAGCGGCGAAGACAACAAGAAGGATGATCCGGACTGGAGTGGGGTAGAAGAGGAGCAGAGTGGGGATTAGGAGCTGCAGGATGACGATGGGCATCAGGCTGAGGATGACCTAGCGCTGGTGGTGGCTGACCAAGGGCAAGAGATGGTGGTGGCTGACCAGGTGCAAGAGATGGTGGTGGCTGACCATGGGCAAGAGATGGTGGTGGCTCACCATGGGCAAGACATCGTGGTGGCTGAGGGTGGCCTCGCGATGGTAGTGGTGCCTGACAATTACCACGCACCGGTGGTGGCGCCGGCGATCCCACAGCTGGGCGACATGACCACGCCAATTGTGGTAGAAGACTACATCCCACAGCTGCCTCCACCGCCTCGCCGCTCTTGGCGCATCATGCTGAGGAAGGAGAAGGAGAAGAACAATGAGAACTGAACTATGTCAGGTATGTCAGATCTCCAAAATGATATATATATATATACATATATACTTAGTTACCTATTTATCTCTAATATGCTTAGTTTCCTATAGGTTAGCTCCAAAATTACTTATGTTAGCACAAAATGATCAAGTTTACATAATAAGCTTATAGCCTTCTTCTTATTCTTCTTCTTATCCAAAATGACATATGTTAGCTTCATTTTACCTAAGTTGGCTCTAATATGCTAACTTAGAGCTTATATGCTTAGTTTCCTATAGGTTAGCTCCAAAATTACTTATGTTAGCACAAGTTTACATAATAAGCTTATAGTCTTCTTCTTATTCTTCTTCTTATCCAAAATGACATAGGTTAGCTTCATTTTACCTAAGTTGGCTCTAATATGCTAACTTAGAGCTTATATGCTTAGTTTCCTATAGGTTAGCTCCAAAATTTCTTATGTTAGCACAAAATGATCAAGTTTACATAATAAGCTTATAGTCTTCTTCTTATTCTTCTTCTTATCCAAAATGACATGGGTTAGCTTCATTTTACTTAAGTTGGCTCTAATATGCTAACTTAGAACTTATATGCTTAGTTTCCTATAGGTTAGCTCCAAAATTACTTATGTTAGCACAAAATGATCAAGTTTACATAATAAGCTTATAGTCTTCTTCTTATTCTTCTTCTTATTCTTCTTCTAGTCTTCTTCTTCTTCTTCTTCTTCTTCTTTCTTCTTCTAACTTCTGTTTATCATTTTGCAGATTTTGATTTAATCACGGGAAGCTTGCATGGATGGAGTGCTCTTTTCCATTTGTGTTTTTATTTTTGTATCAATGTGAAACTTTGTGAATTGATGGAACTAGTGTTGAAATGACATTGTGAAACTTTGTAATATGTACGATGGAACTATGTGTTGGCTATGTATGTATATATGATGAAACTTGTGTGTTGGATATGATCTGTGTGGACGCCAGGTAACATCGTTACACATATGGCCCCTTGTATGTAATCTAAGCAGATCTGTGTTGTATGTTATCTCTAATATTTTTTAACCTGTGAAAATATCAAAATCCCTAATATTCATACTAGTGGCGCACCACACAAGACACTAATGGCGCACTGTTATAATCACACTAATGGCGCATCACCCAACAGTGCGCCATTAGTATGCCAAAGCACATGGTTAAATATGCCCCCCTGGGAGTCATACTAATGGCGCATGGTGTTATATACTAATGGCGCACTGGGTGGTGCACCATTAGTATACCAGATACTAATGGTGCACCAGTGGTGCGCCATTAGTAATAAATACTAGTGGCGTGATACTAATGGCGCACGAGTGATGCGCCATTAGTAGGCAAAACTGGTGCGCCATTAGTAGGCCTTTTCCTAGTAGTGCGGAAGTGTATTTTTTGTAGTGTAAATAATCATGTTCTTCAGTTAAACTAGCCATCTAATCCTAATTCTCCAAACCATAGCCCTTCGGTCCAGCGGTTCCAAATGGCGAAAGAGATCGAGATGCAGGTTCGTAGCGTCCAACATGTCCTCGTCGAAGGCTCGTTGAGCATAGTTGCCACAATCACCGACCACCCAAGGGTTGTTCGGAAGTGGATCAGCAATGTATCCAACTCCCTCCAAAAGGTGGAGATGAAGGTCATTGGTCTTGATATAGAGTACACGGAGCGTGTCACTAGGAAGATGCAACGCGCCGCCATCCTTCAGCTGTGCCTCGAAGATGATGTTTTGGTGTACCACATCATACACGCGCCCTCCATACTAGGCGAGCTTCACGATTTCTTGTCTCGGGAGGACATATACTTCTGTGGGGCAGACATCGCAGGGGAAAAACAGAAGTTGGAGTCATACAACCTTGATTTGAAAAGCATCACTGACATACAAACCAAAATAAAAATTCCTGTAGAAGATTGTGATAAACCGACACCATCCCTATTCGACGTAGCAAATATTGTGTTCGGAACAAACCTTCAGAAGAGTGATGAGACGCTGGCATTAAGGTCGTATGGATGGCAGAATTATCCCTTGACGTACGAGTGGATAAAATATGCTGCCCTCGATGCCCGTGTGAGTTTCGAGATAGCTACAAGGTCCAAAGAGCTTGTCGCGAATCCGTCTCCCACAGAAAATGAGAACAACAACAAGAAGAAGATGTTGCACCAACAGCAGGGCATTATGGATGGATGAACTATCTCCTCTGTTGTAAAAAAAAATATTCCCTCTCTGTGTATATTGATATAGATGGACTATTTCAATGGTGTGCATGTCTTTGGAACAAGTAGTAGCGTGGGTCCGCTTGACTATAAGGAACTATTTATCTGCCTAGCTTTCTCTACTACTCCTTCCAGTGATCGGTATGCAATGCATGTGTCTGTAGACATGACAGCTTGTCCATGCAATTTCAACTACGGCGACCATCACGTTTCATCCACTGCCACTCGCGATTCCCAAGATGCCGCTCCAACCCACGACATCATGTCCCCCAACGTGCGCCTCACCCAACTCGTCCCCATGACATGTGGGCCAACTGAAATGCGGTGAGCATCAAGTTTCTACCACAACCACATGTGATTCCCATGACACCACTCGAACCCATGACACCACATGTCCCCCGACCTGCGGCTCACCCCCCTTGGCCCCGCCGCCCCTCTGCCTTCGGGAGCATTACATGTGGACCAACCACCTATTGGTTCCACATGTTATTGACTCAAAGGTGGGTGTCGTAAGGCGAAGCTTAGAACCGAGGGCCCCGAGAGGTAAATGTAACTCCCGCGGGAGGCCTTGTGGTGCTACCGCTGCACGATCTCGTGGCAAACTCGAGATTTGTTTCTTTACTATACATGCATGCAACGATTTAATGGACATTGTAATCTCAACATGTGATGGGGAGCTCTAAATTTGAATTTGAAACTTATAAAACGAAAAAATTCAAAACAAATAAACTGGGAGAGAGGGTGAATACCGTAGGATGTGTCCCATACGAAACAAGTCCCCTGATTTGTCATTGTGAAGATGCGGTTAGAAAGGAGCACATTGTCTTCGTACTCGTACGGCAACAAATCGGCCGCAGACAGCATCGTCCACCTTTGACCGCCATGTGCAAGGTTCATGCTATCTTCTTCAATCTCACCGTGGTTCCATCGTACAAATTTAGGCGGTGGACCGTTGCATGGCTGATCCCAATGTTGGACAAAGGTTCTACAGGAACGATGTCACCATTGTAAATGTTGTGCAAATTGATGTTGGTACCCTCCCGTACATATGCAAGCCAATCTCCACTCGCACCCAGCCTAACCTGTGAAACAGTGGGCAGGGGGAGAATTAGGAAATGGACACGGAAGTAGTCTTTAGAATGCATTTACTACGTGATCAAACTCATCTTACCTGCTCATCGGACAAAATCCGAGTGCCCCTCAACGTCGACATCTCAAGGGGCATCAACTTGCAACTACGGCCATGCCGCGCTAGAGAGACCCCCAAGGAAACATCCTCGTGCGTTACACGGAACATCAAGATGCATTTGTATGAGTAGTTTATTTTGTGAGAGAAAAGGATGAATGAGGGGAGGCCTTATTTGCAAATGTGGAGAGGGGTGTAGGTTTCTTTTTGCAAAATTGCCACAATTTTCTTCCCATCCATCGGATATAAATTGGACGGCCTATATTGCAGGGTGGCATGCACACCATCATCACCATCTCTGTTTTTTATAAGAGTAGAGACTAGCAACATCAAGATCTTATGGGTGAAAAGGATGAACGAGGGAAGGCCTTATCTGCAAATGTGGAGAGGAGTGCGGGTAAATTGTCATAGTTTCCTTCCTATCCGTTAGATATAGATCGGAAGGCCTATATTGCAGGATGGCAGGCACACCATCATCACCAACACTGCTTTTTATAAGACTTATAAAAAGCAGTGTTGGTGATGATGGTGTGCCTGCCATCCTGCAATATAGGCCATCCGATTTATATCTGACGGATATGAAGGAAACTATGGCAATTTTGTAAATAGATACCCACACCCCTCTCCACATTTGTAAATAAGGCCTTCCCTTGTTCATCCTTTTCTCCCAATAGAAAAACTACTCATACAAATGCGTCTTGATGTTTCGTGCAACGCACGGTCATCTTGCTAGTATAAGAGGGGTGTGGGTATTTTTTTGCAAAATTGCCATAGTTTCCTTCCTATCCATCAGATATAAATCGGACGACCTATACTACAGGATGGCAGGCACACCATCATCAACAACTCTGTTTTTATAAGAGTAGAGTAGAGATAGAGATAGAGACTACCACTACCAATGTGTTGGCCCATGCGTTGCAATGGATCCAAAGTAGTAGAATAATACTTGTTCACGGGCTTAAAATATATCAGTAAAAGCAAATCATGCTTCACTCAAAATATATTCCTCGGGCTGTTTTGATGGTTTGAAGATAAGAGGTTTTTAAAAAATTGGAGCTGTTTTTTTTACATTTTGTAGCGTGGCACGGCATCCGGTGCGCCTAAGCGTCTGAAAATAATAATTGAGTTTGGGTCGGTGGCACACCCTGTGGCAAGATGCTCGTGTGGGCTTCTTTTATGACTAGCAAGATGCTCGTGCATTGTAGGGAACATCAAGATGCATTTTTTTACAAAACACCTGTTGTGTTTGACCCTTGCAGGAGTAATCCCATGTGTAAAAACTAATGATATCTCGAGAATTTTATCGAAAAAATTGTATCTTTGGAACAAGTTTTCTCTACTACTGCTCCTTGCAGTGAGTGGTATGCAATGCATGTGTCAGCGGAGATGACAGCTTGTCCATGGAAGTTGAACCACGACGACCATCACATTTATTGTTTCTACCACTGCCGCACCCACACGCGGTTCCCACGACGCCGCTCCAACCGACGAAACGGCATCCTCCGACGTGCGCCACATCCCTCTCGGACCCACCGCTCCTCTGCCTTTGTGTGTATGACATGCGGGCCAGCTGAACTGCGGCGACCATCAACTTTCTACCACAGCCACACCCAATTGGACGCGGTTTGCCTGCTCCGCTCCTGTGCTCCGATCCATACTCTCGCACCATCGAATTTTCATCCAGCGGCTGTGACACATTTCGTCCCGGGCATTAATCCTCAGCTAGAGTACTTCTGTACTACAGGTAGTACCCACCGGTGTGGCCATCTATGCCTCAACGCCCAGGTGTGGCACCCTCGCCACGGGCACGCCACCACCGGCCGGTTCATCTCGAATGAGTGAGTCACAAACCACTCCATCACCATGAGAATGACATGTGGGCCAGCCGCGTTTAAGGTTCACATGTCATTGACTCAGAGGCCGGCGCACTAAGCAACTGAAGCTCGGTCCCGTGGGCCCCGAGAGGGAAATGTAACTCCTCCGGCAGGGCTTGTGGTGCTCCCGCGGTACGAGCTCGTGCCAAACCCGGATGAGATTTGGTAACCAACTAGTAAGCTACACGTGCATTGCACCCAAATCTCTACTCTCTATATCTATATCTATATCTATATCTATACTCTTATAAAAAACGGAGTTGGTGATGATGGTGTGCTTGCCATCCTGCAATATAGGCCGTCCGATTTATATCTGACGGATAGGAAGGAAACTATGGCAATTTTGGAAAAAATATACCCACACCCCTCTCCACATTTGCAAATAAGGCCTTCTCTTCTTCATCCTTTTCTCCCACAACATAAATTACTCATACAAATGCATCTTGATTTTCCGGGCAACGCATGGGCATCTTGCTAGTTATAAATAAATAACACTCTATCAAAGAGCCCCATCAGACACCAAATTTCTTGGCTTCTGTGCTATAGTTAGATCTTCCCCTCGTTTCCGTTTTCCAACCCGGCGGCGGGCGGGGTGCAGTTTGCCAATAGTCGGTTTGCTCAATGGCGGTCCCACATGAAAGTGAAAATGACAGGCAACACGCCTTCCCTAGCTATGTGGTGTGCCAGACAGGCCAAGGAGTACTCCCGATTCCTGGGCGTGTGGGGGTGCGACGCGAACATGGCAGGCCTTTTCCTTTTACTGGCAAAGTGCCCCTGTGTTGCGACGGATCCGAAGTTGTAGAATAGTAGTACTTGTTCACAAACTTGAAAGAAATCACTCTTGTTTCGATATACTCCTAATATATTACTTTTGACTTAAAATACATTTCTCAGGCTGTTTTGATGAGGTGAGGGAGGGATGTGGTTGCTTTCAAGATAATAAGCGGTTTTATGCAAATTGGAGCAGAGAAGTGAGCTATTGTTGCAAAATGATCCAACTTACCTCACAGCCATTAGATGCAGATCTAATGGTCAGAAACGACGGATGGGAGACACACCACCATCACCAACTGAGTCTTTTATAGGAGTAGGAGTAGAGAAAAATGTATAAATTGTAACATTTGGTTCTGCTCCTTGGCACGATCGATAGATAGAAATAATGATTGGAAACGCTAGGGCGGGGCTATTTCCGCCAGATAAGCAGGGTACGTAGTAGCTAGGTTGACACATCTTCGGTTTGGTCACATGCGGTCCGACATGTTCTAGTGTTTCTAGCAAGATGCCCGTGCGTTGCACGAAGTTGATGGAAAAGGTAAGCACAACTTATAAATTGACGGATGGAGTATTAGTTATAGTGATGCATAAAATTAAGCAAAGGGATCGCACATGTCGGTATTGACTGGAATGAGAATGCAATAGCACAATAAGAATTAAGGCCACGATGATGCAATCGCAGTGATGGTTACAGGAGGCAAGAAGAAAGATGCATCCATCAATGTACGACCTCCTCCTCCTCAACTTAGTGCGCCGGGCCACCGACCGGCGGCTAAGGAGCAGAACGTTTATGGCGAGGTCAAGGTGCTTCTCAGCAAAGGCATCCAAGGCTTGCAGCCGGTTGAGGAAGGCCAACATCGTAGCGTCCTCAATGGTTTTGTAGATACCTATGTACACGATTTGCTCATACATGTGGATGTGTAGGTTGACGAATTCTTGCAGGGCGAGGCACCTCGCGGTGAGCGCGACCTCCAGGTGGACATTCTTCCTGGCGTCGGCGTGCAGTCGCAGGGCCACCAATGCTTGAAAGAGGTTCCGGCCATGGAGGCTGATTAGGGTGGCAGGCAGTGAGGAGCCCGGGCACACGGGCTGGAGGAGTACGACGATGTCGTCCCCAAGCTTCTTGAGGACGGTGAACTTGTTGGTGCTGGCAACGACCATCTGGTCCAACTGAGAGTGGTAGTTGGCGTCAATGGCAGCCATCCACCATTCGGTCACAAACGACGTCTGGAGATGATCCTCGGTGCCATGCCGCAGGCCGGCATCGTGGACCATCTGGCACAGCCGCTTGCCGCTCGTGCGCATCACTGCCATGGGTCTGGAGTGAGCACTTTTGCCTTTAGTGTAGGTGCTTAGGCAAATGCTTAGGTGTGTACGATGTGGTAGATGCATTGGAATGGAGGGGCGCCTTTATATGAGTGCAAACTGCGTTGCATTCACATCGTGCAGCCTCTTTCCTCGGTCCTCTTCCCATTACTTCCCTCATGCACGCACGATGCTAATTGAAGGAGGATGCATCATTGGTCGTTCAACATTTCGGGAACCGCTACCCCTCCCTCATCTACATTAAAGCCATATCGGGAACTGCGTCGCCCGCTGTCAAATCGAATAGTACTGCACCGCCCGCTACACGCCCAGCTGAGCATGCCTCCTCGCCTCCTCGCCTCCATCAAACCCCTCCGTTAAACCCGCATGCAAACCGAGAAACCTACTCCGGCACACGTCTGTTCATGAGCGGGCCGAAATTAAACGCAACACCGGCCGAGCTCCTCCCATCCGCCCTCAGTTTAAATGAGGCCAGACGCCGGCCAAGCTCCTATTGTCCGCCCTCTATTTAAACGGGGCCAGACAGACAGTGGGCAAGAATCGCACCCCTCCGCCACTCCCCCATCTCCTCCTTCACCATTTTCTCCACTCTTCGAATGGCTTCTGAGGAGCCGTTCTCCGGCATACTACCTGGCTCGGTGGCCCGCCGAGACCTCCGGATATGGGCGAGGCTGCTCAATGCTTCATCAACCTCGCTTCGCCCGACGGAGCCAGTTGCCGCCCCAATCCGGCGCGTGGTTCAGCAACTCGCTGTTCCAGTTCAGCTCGATGAGGAGTGGCAAGTTGCTCCACGTTAGTATGGCGGCGAGCAAGCCGGTACGGGCATCGTCGCTGCTGTGTCGTACCGCGCCACCAGTGTCTGCTGTGGTTGTGCCTCCCGTGTTGGTGGGCATGCCTCCTATGCCCGCGGCCACGCCTCTCGTGCCGGCGGCAACGCCATGCAGGCAGAGACAGAAGTCAAGTGCGTGGAGAGCGACGAATCGGTGGCAAGCTTCTCCATGTCCGCCGCCATCATCGAGGAGAAGTAGAATACGGGAGGCCGCCACCACTTGGGTCCCATGAAGGCAACTGCCGAGGCGACGACTACGCATTTAGGTGGTTTCTTTGCAACTTCGTCCCTTCTGAGGACCTTTGTCGACCCCGCAAGTGTCTGCCGGACATGAGGAAGACAAAGGGATCCGCGGGCGGCCATTTAGATTAGGTACTCCCTCTCCGGCTGGCGGGAAATATTTGTTCTAAGAATGGATAAATTGGATGTATATATAACTAAAATAAGTCTAGATACATCCATTTCTAGGACAAGTATTTCCAGATGGAGGGAGTATTAATTATACCAAGAGAGCCGGATTAGCACCACTTAGTTGATGTAAATTTACTGAAATCCATCATGTTTATATGAAGATCCGACTTTTTTATACGAAATCCTTCATGCTTATATGAAAACAGTCTGTGTTTACACGAATTTCATATGGTTGGTTAGAGTTGTGAAAATGTATGCCGCTGGCCTTTGATGTCGTCCTCCGCAGAAGGAAGCAAGAGGAAATTTGCCGGCTGCTGGTGGAGATGCTCTTATCCTGGAAATAATAGAGTTTAACGCCCCGAGACCGTTGTGCCAGGTGTCCTCCAGTTATTCGCTGTTGTTGCCTTGTCATTTGCTTGCGTGTCATGCATTTCATATCATGTCATCATGTGCATCGTATTTGCGTGCATGTTCTTCTCATGCATCCGAGCATTTTCCCCGTTGTCCGTTTTGCAATCCAGCGCTCCTATGTCCTCCGGCACCTCCTTTTGCCTCTTTTCATGTGCGTGTGTTAAACGTTATCGGATTGGACCGAGACTTTCCAAGCGGCCTTGGTTTACTACCGGTAGACCGCCTGTCAAGTTTCGTGCCATTTGGACTTCGTTTGATACTCCAACGGTTAACCGAGGAACCGTAAAGGCCTCAATTTGGAGCCTCCTAGCTCCCTCTACCTATATATATGTGCTCTCCTCCGAAAATTCCGCGCAGATGAAACCCTAATTTCCTCCTCCGCGCGCCACCGGACATGTCCACTCCGCCGCCAGACGCGTCCACCCCGCCGCCACCTCACTCTGGCCAACCAGGGGCTGACACGTCATCGTCGCCGCCCCCGCGCCCAATCCCGCAGCGCCACGCGTCCACCGTGCGCCTCCCACCTCCCGCGGCCCGCCAGGCCCAGGGCAGGCCCGCCCGGGCCCGATCTGCTCCGCTGCTGGCTCGGGCGCGCACCCGAGTCCAGCGCCTCGCCGCGAGCGTGCGCCGCCGCCACCGCGAGCTCTGGCCGCCGCGCGCTGCCCCGCCCCCGTTCTGCTCAGTCACTCCCCGCTGATGCTCCGATCGTTGCCGCCTGCAAGCACCGCTTTGCGCTGTGCCTCCACCGCCCCGAGCTTCTCTCGCCGGTGCCGCCAGCTTCGCCCGCCAACCCCGCCGACCCGAGCTCGTCGTCCCTCTCCTCCCGACGCCGTTCCCCACCGTCGCCGGAGTTGCGAGCTCGCCGGAGCGCACTGCCGCCCGGATCTGGTTAGATGGACCAGATCCACCCATCCCGCCAACCACACGCCCTCTCACGAACCGGATCTCCTCGTCCCACACGTCTCCGTCCCGGGTTGACTTTTCCGCGAGGGTATATTTCTGCTACGTCCCCAGATCTGCATATTTTCATGCCATATTCATGACATCATAACTTTGCATCCGTGGCTCCGTATTGGGCGTGTAGCATATCAAATTGTTCGTCTCGAGGAGTACATCATTTCATACCATTGCACCATGTTCATTTGAGTTCATCCTGATGCCCTAAATGCTGTTGCAAGAGTGCTATGTAATGTTAGTTTCAGATTCTTAGTAGAGATTGGACATTTGTCATTTTTGCCATGTTTAATGTGTGCCTCCTATGAACTTGAGCCCTACACGTGTTTTGAAGTATGCCATGCCATCTTTACAGGGGTGTATGCCATGTATTTTTGTGATCTTTGGGGTGACTAGCACAAGCATGCAAAGTAGCTCTTGTAATGTTGCTAATTTCAGGGACTTAGAAATCTTCTAAGTCATTTTCCTGATTATATTTTAATGCCATGTATTCATGTTGCTACAGAGTGATACATGCCTCTTTTGAGCATGTTCAGTAAGGATCATTTTGAGATATTGTTGTGCTCTATCCATCCATGTCTTTGTTTGCAATTATGGAGCACCCTAGCTTGACTCAATCAAGCTCTACTTTTGCTATAAAATGTTCCTGGCAGAATGTTTACATGTTAAGCAATTTTTGCCGAGGTTGTTGTAGTTGATCCATGCATTCTATGAGGTTGTTCTTGCCATGTTTAGCTTCAATGCCATGTCTACTTGCTGGGTGTATTCTTAGTTTGTCATGCAATGCCTTGTGGTGAGTGCTTCGAGCTCGTAAACATGCCTACGTGAATCTGTTTTGCAATGTTCCAGATTTCTGCTAAGTCTGACTCTGTTAACGTAAGTTGCTATGTTCACATGGTTACCATTGTATTTTGTGATCCCTTTTGGCTTATGGTCAGTAAGGGACTTTTGTTATATGCTTTGAGTAGCTTCATGTCATGCCTTGCTTTGCCATGATGTGTTCCTGTAGCATGTTGTTATCTTGCTCTAAACATTGCTTCCTGATGTTAAATTCCTGACATGTTATTTTCACTAAGTCTGTAACCTGATATCTTTTGCACTTTTGCGATGCTTGTTTGAACCTGCTACTGAGTGAATTAGCCGTAGCTCAGTGTTCATCTTTTGTCAAGCTTCTTGAGTGGAACCCTGCCATGTATTTTGTTGCTATGTTAGAGTGCAGTAGCTTGTTGTTCTTAATGCATTTAGATGGCCTCGTGCTGTTAATCGCAGATCGGTGCCATATTTGTTTTGCTTGTCATTTGCAAACCATGCATCCGATTCCGGTGATCTTCATATCGATTTCGACCGAAATCAACTCCTCTTTCCAGTGGCACTCTTGGTTTTCCAAGTTGAGGACAGGTTCAATCTTTCCTTTCCGAAGCATGCATATGCATCGCATATCACATCCCACATATCATGCCATGCTTTGCATCTTGTTGTTTGTGCATTGAATCGTGGTTAATTGTTGTTTTCCTTTGCTTGTGTTCTTGCTTTGGGTAGAGCTGGGAGACGAGTTCGTGTTCGAGGTACCCGTTGGGTACGCTTACGAGGATCAAGCCTTGGTCTTCTCGGAGAACTTTGCAGGTAAGATGACCATACCCTCGAAATCACTTCTATCTTTGCTTGCTAGATGCTCGCTCTATTGCTATGCCTTTGCTGCGATACCTACCACTTGCTTATCATGCCTCCCATATTGCCATGTCAAACCTCTAACCCACCTTGTCTTAGCAAACCATTGTTTGGCTATGTTACCGCTTTGCTCAGCCCCTCTTATAGCGTTGTTAGTTGCAGGTCAAGATTGGAGTTTGTTCCTTGTTGGAACATGGATATTTTGTTGGGATATCACAATATCTCTTATTTAATTAATGCATCTATATACTTGGTAAAGGGTGGAAGGCTCGGCTGTGGGAGTCCTGGATTAGGGGGTCTCCGGACAGCCGGACTATATCGATTGGTCGGACTGTTAGACTATGAAGATACATGATTGAAGACTTCGTCTCGTGTCCGGATGGGACTCTACTTGGTGTGGAAGGCAAGCTAGGCAATACGGATATGTATATCTCCTCCTTTGTAACCGACCTTGTGTAACCCTAACCTCTCTGGTGTCTATATAAACCGGAGGGTTTTAGTCCGTAGGACAACATACAATCATACCATGGGCTAGCTTCTAGGGTTTAGCCTCTCTGATCTCATGGTAGATCTACTCTTGTACTACCCATATCATCAATATTAATCAAGCAGGACATAGGGTTTTACCTCCATCAAGAGGGCCCGAACCTGGGTAAAACATTGTGTCCCCTGCCTCCTGTTACCATCCGGCCGAGACGCATAGTTCGGGACCCCCTACCCGAGATCCGCCAGTTTTGACACCGACATTGGTGCTTTCATTGAGAGTTCCTCTGTGTCGTCGCCATTAGGCTTGATGGCTCGTACTATCATCGATAGCGATGCAGTCTAGGGTGAGACCTTTCTCCCCGGACAGATCTTCGTGTTCGGCGGCTTTGCACTGCGGGACAATTCGCTTGGCCATCTAGAGCAGATCGAAAGTTATGCCCCTGGACACCAGGTCACGTTTGGAAGCTTAAACTACACGGCCGATGTCCGCGGAGACTTGATCTTCGACAGATTCGAGCCTCTGCCTTGTGCGTCATGCGGTCACAATGAGTACGATTTAGCTCTACCATCGGACAGTGTTCAGGAGATCGCACCGGCAGCCGCTCCGACCCTCAATTCGGAGCCAGTTACGCCCTCCGTGGACGGGTGGATGGACCCCGCCACGGAGGCCTTACCCTTAGCGGCGATCAAGCCGAACATCGACCTTACCTTGCACGAGAGCCGTGTTGATAAACTGTCGGATCCTTCTCCGGCCACGGACTCCGAACCGCCTGCGCCCGTTCCTATCGAATCTGATTGGGCGCCGATCATGGAGTTTACCTCCGCGGATATTTTTCAGCACTCGCCCTTTGGCGACATACTGAACTCGTTAAGGTCTATCTCCTTATCAGGAGGATCCTGGCTGAACTAAGTCCGGTAGGACTGGGATGCGGACGATGAAGAAATGCGCGACCCACCCACCACCCACTTAGTAGCCACTGTCGATGACTTAATCGACATGCTCGACTTCGACTCCGAAGACATCGATGGTATGGACGACGATGCGGGAGACGAAGAGGAACCACTGCCTACGGGGCACTGGACAGCCACCTCATCATACGATATATACATGGTGGATACACCCAAAGAAGGCAGTGGCGACGAGATAGCGGAGGATGACCCCTCCAAGAAACAACCCAAGCGCTGACGTCAGCGGCGCCGCTCTAAGTCCCGCCAAAGCAAAAGTGGTGATACCGGCACAGGAGATAATAACACTCTGGATAGTGCCGAAGACAACAACAATCCCCTCCAGCAAGATTTAGAGCAGGAAGATGGAGGAGCCAGCCCTCCTGAGAGAGCGGCAGACAGAGAAGAGGAGGATGATAATTACATGCCCCCTCCAAAGACGAGGAAAGCCTTGGCGACAATGAATTCGTCGTACCAGAGGATCTCATCGAACAAGAGCGCTTCAAGCGCCGGCTTATGGCCATGACAAATAGCCTGAAGAAAAAGCAGTAGCAGCTTCAAGCTGATGAAGATCTGCTAGCTGACAGATGGACTGAAGTCCTCGCGACCGAGGAATATAAACTCGAGCGCCCCTCCAAGAGTTACCCAAAATGCAGGTTGCTACCCCGACTGGAGGAAGAAGCATATGACGCGGCTGATCGGCCACCTCGTGGCCGCGATAGAGAGGCATTCCAACCAAAAACTCAGCCCGCACTCCGACGCCATTCAAATAAAAAGGCATGGCGAGATATGCCAGACCTGCGAGACATATTGGAGGACAAAGCAAAGCATGCAAGATCGATCTACGGATCACGAGGGCGCGCCACCATGCGAGACGATAAACATCACGTCGGATACAGTAAAAGTAAATTCAGCCGGGCCGAACACAGCGGGCAAGACCCATTCGAGCTACGTCGTGATAAAGCCAAATACAGAGGCGCCGCACACCCTTTATGCTTCACAAACGAAGTAATGGATCATCAAATCCCAGAAGGTTTCAAACCTGTAAATATTGAATCATATGATGGCACTACGGATCCTGCGGTATGGATCGAGGATTTCCTCCTTCACATCCACATGGCCCGCGGTGATGACTTACACGCCATCAAATACCTCCCACTAAAGCTCAAAGGACCAGCGCGGCATTGGCTTAACAGCTTGCCAGCAGACTCCATTAGCTATTGGGAAGATCTGGAAGCCGCATTCCTCGACAACTTTCAGGGCACTTATGTGCGACCACCAGACGCCGATGACTTGAGCCACATAATTCAGCAGCCAGAAGAGTCGGCCAGACAATTCTGGACTCGGTTCCTTACAAAGAAAAATCAAATCGTCGACTGTCCGGATGCAGAGGCCTTAGCGGCTTTCAAACACAACATCCGAGACGAGTGGCTAGCCCGGCACCTTGGTCAGGAAAAGACGAAATCTATGGCAGCCCTCACGATGCTCATGACCCGCTTTTGTGCGGGAGAAGACAGCTGGTTGGCTCGCAGTAATAACATATCAAAGAACCCTGGTACCTCGGATACCAAGGACGGCAATAGCAGGTCATGTTGCAACAAACATAAGCGCTGCATTAACAGCAAAAATACCGAGGATACGGCAGTCAATGCCAGATTCAAAGGCTCTAAACCCGGTCAGCGGAAAAAGCCATTCAAACAAAGTACGTCGGGTCCGTCCAGCTTGGACCGTATACTCGATCGCTCGTGTCAAATAAACGGCACCCCAGACAAGCCAGCCAATCACACCAACAGGGATTGTTGGGTGTTCGAGCAGGCCGGCAAGTTAATTGCCGAAAACAAGGACAAGGGGGCACATAGCGATGATGAGGAGGAGCCCCGGCAGCCACACAACAGAGGACAGAAGAGGTTTCCCCCACAAGTGCGGACGGTGAACATGATATACGCAACCCACATCCCCAAGAGGGAGCGGAAGCATGCGCTTAGGGACGTATATGTGTTGGAGCCAGTCGCCCCAAAGTTCAACCCATGGTCCTCCTGTCTGATCACCTTCGATCGCAGGGACCATCCCACTAGTATCCGTCATGGAGGATTCGCCGCACTGGTCCTAGACCCAATTATTGACGGATTTCACCTCACTCGAGTCCTTATGGATGGCGGCAGCAGCCTGAACCTGCTTTATCAGGACATCATGCGCAAAATGGGTATAGACCCCTCAAGGATCAAACCCACAAAAACGAGCTTCAAAGGCGTCATTCCAAGTGTAGAGGCCAATTGCACAGGCTCAATTACATTGGAAGTGGTATTCGGATCCCCAGATAACTTCCGAAGCGAAGAGTTAATCTTCGATAAAGTCCCGTTCCGCAGTGGTTATCATGCACTGCTCGGGCAAACCGCATTTGCTAGATTCAATGCGGTACCGCATTATGCATACCTCAAGCTCAAGATGCCAGGACGTCGCGGAGTTATTACAGTCAATGGAAACACAAAGCGCTCTCTCCGAAAAGAGGAGCACACCGCGGCCCTCGCAGCAGAAGCGCAAAGCAGTCTCTCAAGGCAATCAACCAGTTCGGCGTTTCAGAGCCCGGACACCTTCAAGCGCGCTCGGAGCAATCGGCAAATAGACCGCCTGGCGCGATCTGAGCTCGCGTAGCAATATGGCCCCCACCCCAATCCCAGCCCAACGGCGAAACTCGTGCCACACGTACATAATTACGCATTAAAACTACCATGGGCACAGGTGGGGAGGGGGGCACAACTGCGGCACGCCCCAAGACGCGGCTTAAACCGCACTAGGGGCTTCCCATTTGGTTATTTTTCTCTCTTTTTCAGGACCTTAATCTCTGGAAACACTGTCCGGCAGCACTATTGCCAAACACATGATGCAGCAACCAAGGAGGCAGATAGCTACGTCACACCACGGAATTCCCAGGTGGATTACAGTAACGAGCGAAATATTCGATTTAATATCATTCCTCAGCTTGCCCTTGGAAGGGACATAGTCCTACTCTTTGCTTATCGCACTATCTATATCATTCTGCTTTAACGCAATTTTTTGAATAAACAATGCATGACATTACGACTATTATTGCATTCTTGTTATATATATGTGTGTGTGTGTGTGTTCATTAATGACGCCTTGCAACCGTACACTTTGGTACGGCCAATACACCAGGGGCTTACGTACCCCACAATACGGTGTGAAAAGTCCGAACACTTTCACAAGTGCGGCACCCCGAACTTATAGCATTATATGCATCAGCTCCGAATCATGTCTTTGGTCAAATGTTGGGTTTGACCGGCTCCTATGTTTTGGTACCTTACGTTCCACTCTATCGGCTAAGGTAGCGCTAGGAGAACTACTGCGATTGTGCCCCGGTTCTGCTGGGTTCAGCACCTCAGTAGAGAAAGCTAAAACTGACTGTCATGATAAGGCGAGAGACTGGTCGCTGTTCGGTGAGGTTTTCCAGTCCCTAAAGACTTATGGCGCTTAGAGCGAGGGGCCGGCCCTGTCCGGCTTAAAGGCATGTATCGCGCCCTGAATTCAGCCGTCCGAATACCAGGGGCTTCGCCGAAATTTAAAATTATAGAATTCTATGGCTAAGTGAGAGTGATAAAGCATTATTAGTCCGGTTGCCTTGTTCGCTGTGCTGAGCACCTCCCTCGAAGGACCCAAACATGGGAACAAGAGTGCTCAGGTTTATCCCGAACACCCCAGCACTCGTGGCATGGGGGCAGAAGCCGAGGACTAGCCATCTCTCAGATTGGATAAACATCCAAACAGAAGGAAATATTTTAAATTCAAACAAGCGTTGCATAGCGCATATGAAACAAGTTTTCATAAATACAGGATAAAACGAGCAAGTCTCACTCAAATATTACATCTTTTGAACACTCATCCGCTATGAGACGGGCACCCAGCAGAACACCCTCGTAGTACATCTCAGGGTGGCGATGCTCCTTGCCCTCCGGCGGCCCTTCCTTGATCAGCTTCACGGCGTCTAGCTTGACCCACTGCAATTTCACACGGGCGAAAGCCCGACATGCACCTTCAATGCAGATGGATCGCTTGACGACCTCCAGCCACGGGCAGGCATCCACAAGCCGCCTCACCAGGCCGAAGAAGCTGTTCGGAAGGGCGTCGCTAGGCCACAGCCGGACTATAAAGCCCTTCACGGCCTGTTCGGCCGCCTTATGTAGCTCGACCATCTGCTTCAGCTGGTCGCTCAGTGGCACCGGGTGTTCAGCCTTAGTATACTGAGACCAGAACAGCTTCTCTGTTGAGCTTCCATCCTCGGCCTGGTAAAATTGGGCGGCATCGGACACGCTGCGGGGCAAATATACGAATGCTCCTGGAGAGCTCCGGATTCGGGTAAGTAATCGGTAATTTACTTTTACATGCTTGCTTTGCATATAGAAAGCCTTACCCGCCGCTATCTTCTTCATTGCGTCGATCTCCTGGAGGGCCTTTTGGGCTTCGGCCTTGGCACTTTTTGCGCTCTTGAGGGCCGCGGCAAGCTCAGACTCTCGCGTCTTTGAGTCAAGCTCCAACGCCTCGTGCTTCGCCATGAGGGCCTGGAGCTCTTGCTGCACCTCGCCCACCCGAGCCTCGTGCTTCTCTCGCTCGGTGCGCTCCTTGGCCGCTTTATCTTCGGCCTCGGACAACACTTGCTTTAGGGTCGCCACTTCGGTCGCGGCCCCTGGAAAATTCATGATAATCCTGTCATTTTGCAATCGCATTCTTTTTATACATATGCACAGACTAGGTACTACTTAATTTTGTTCTCCTCGAGCCTGCCTTTTGGTAAGGCCGAGCTTGTCTTGGGACCCCTTAAGGTCCTGCTTCAGTACGGCGACCTCCGCAGTCAGTGCGGCGGACGCAAGCAGCGAAGCCTGCATATGCATACTCATATTAGACTCCTGCGATATTGTTTGATCCTCTGTTCGGCTTTTCTTTGCAAACACCAAACAACGCATCAGGGGCTACTGTCTATGCGGTAATATTTTTCCTATACTTTAAACACTTACCTCAAAGCCTGTTAGAAGGCTGGCACAGGCTTCAGTCAATCCGCTCTTAGCGGACTGAACCTTCTGGATCACCGCACTCATAATAGTGCGGTGCTCCTCGTTGATGGAAGCGCTGCGAAGCGCTTCCAGCAGATTGTCCAGCGCCTCTGGACGGACAGAGGTCATGGTGCAGGCGTCTTGCCCCTCTTAGAAGGAGGCCGCATGCCCGAGTATGGAACCACTGGAGGTTCCGGTGCGGTGTCCGGCTAAGGGCCGAGCTTGGAGCCCTCAGGGGCTTTGTCCCCTCTGCTCCTAGAGTCCGGGAGGCCGCCATGAGGCGCCTCCGGGACTGTCTCCCCTTGACCCGGTGCTTCGTGAGACAGCACCTCGGCATCGTCCGCAGGATGAGGGGAGGTGGCGGTCGGAACTGGATCGCTATCCATATCCGACGAGCCCAGGGAGCCGTCCGATGATACACTGATACGGGATCGGGGCGGCCTGCATAATCATATTTCGGTGTTAGGTGAAGTAGTGTGGCAAAGGAATGCTATGAGTAACTCTGGTATCCGAATACTTATGATTTCCCCAGGGGCTTGGCCCTGGGTAGCCACTCGTCTTTGCCATTGGCGGCGGTGGTGGAACTGTCGGGAAGGAGAGTCCTTCCCTTCTTGGACCCTTCGGCCTCAGTTGGGGCGGCCTTCCTCTTCTTGTGTCCCCCGTCTGGAGGGGGAGCATCTTCTTCTGCCTCCTCGTCTTCGGGGGAGGAGAGTGCCGTAGAGTCATCGGACGGTGAGTCCGATGACGTCTGGCGTCGGGAACTCTTCCGGGTTCCCTTGGCCTTCTTGGTCTTCTCCGGCACCGTATAAGGATCCGGAGTCAGCATCTTCGCCAGAAAAGCGTTTGCTGGGCCTTCGGGCAAAGGAGCCGGGCAGTCGATCTGTCCGGCCGTCTCCTGCCAGTCCTGTCAAAGGTACGAGAGTTTAGATCCCGCATAGAGTCAATCTATAAAAAATAAGTATCATGTGAGAGGTAAAGCATCTTACCGCACTAGCTTGGCGCTTCGCGTTGAATCCGCGATCCTCAGTAATGGGAGGGGGGACCTCGGCACTCTTGAACAGCACCCTCCAGGCATCTTCATGAGTTGTGTCGAAGAGCCTGTTCAGAGTTCGGTGCTGCGCCGGGTCGAACTCCCACAAGTTGAAGGCCCGTTGTTGGCACGGGAGGATCCGGCAGATGAGCATGACCTGGACTACGTTGACGAGTTTGAGCTTCTTGTTGACCATGTTTTGAATACATGTTAGGAGTCCGGTCAGCTCTCCCGAACTACCCCAGGACAGGCCCTTCTCTTGCCAGGAAATGAGCCGTGTGGGGAAGCCAGATCGGAACTCGGGGGCCACTACCCATGTAGGGTCATGCGGCTCGGTGATCCAGAACCACCCCGACTGCCACCCCTTTATTGTCTCCATGAAGGAGCCCTTCGAGCCATGTGACATTGGGCATCTTGCCCACCATGGCGCCTCCGCACTCCGCCTGGCGGCCGCTCACTACCTTCGGCTTGATGTTGAAGGTCTTCAGCCATAAGCGAAAGTGGGGCCTGATGCGGAGGAAAGCCTCGCACACGACGATAAACGCTGAGATGTTGAGGATAAAATTCGGGGCTAGATCATGGAAATCCAGGCCGTAGTAGAACATGAGCCCCCGAATAAATGGGTGGAGAGGAAATCCCAGTCCACGGGGAAAATGGGTGAGGAACACCACCCTCTCATGGGGCCTGGGGGTGGGGATGAGCTGCCCCTCCTCTGGGAGCCGGTGCGCGATGTCGTCTGGCAAGTATCCGGCTCTCCTCAGCTTCTTGACGTGTCCCTCCGTAACGGAGGAGACCATCCACCTGCCTCCCGCTCCGGACATGGTTGGAGAAGGTCGAGGTGGGAAATACGAACTTGGGCGCTGGAGCTCGAGTATGCGAAGGTGGATGAGAAAAGGAGGAAGAAGGCGTGGATGAAAAAGTAAATCCTTATCCCTTTATATGGGCGGACAAAACTATGCGTCCCCACTAGCCTGGTAAAACTCGCTCATCCCCCAAGCATCGTAATCGATGGCGCGGTTGGGTTACCCACACCCGTATTGATGAGAATCCCGTGATAAGGGGACACGATCTCTGTTTTGACAAGACGTGTCAAAAAACTACCTCGCGTTATGTGTGGGGCTAGTTAAAGGAAACAGTTCGAATAATCATCGGGACGTGACGTAATGTCGTGTTGCCAAGACAAGTCAGCAAATTGGATTTCTGGAAATATTATTCTCTCTACGGTGGTATGTGGAACTTATTTTGCAGGGTCGGACACTATCCTTATATTCAAAATTCTTCCATGGTGTATTCGGAGGAGGAACCCGCCTTGCAATGCCGAAGACAATACTACGCGTCAGACGCATCGTCATTGAAAGCCTGGTTCAGGGGCTACTGTGGGAGTCCTGGATTAGGGGGTCTCCGGACAGCCGGACTATATCGATTGGCCGGACTGTTAGACTATGAAGATACAGGATTGAATACTTCGTCTCATGTCCGGATGGGACTCTACTTGGCATGGAAGGCAAGCTAGGCAATACGGATATGTATATCTCCTCCTTTGTAACTGACCTTGTGTAATCCTAACCTCTCCGGTGTCTATATAAACCGGAGGGTTTTAGTCCATAGGACAACATACAATCATACCATAGGCTAGCTTCTAGGGTTTAGCCTCTCTGATCTCGTGATAATCTACTCTTGTACTACCCATATCATCAAAATTAATCAAGCAGGACATAGGGTTTTACATCCATCAAGAGGGCCCGAACCTGGGTAAAACATTGTGTCCCCTGCCTCCTGTTACCATCCGGCCAAGACGCATAGTTCGGGACCCCCTACCCGAGATCCGCCGGTTTTGACACTGACATCGGCCTTATGTCTGTTTTTTGTTCCACTCTTGCCGCCCTAGTTTCCGTCATACCGGTGTTATGTTCCTTGATTTTGCGTTCCTTACCCGGTTGGGTTATAATGGGAACCCCTTGACAGTTCGCCTTGAATAAAACTCCTCCAGCAAGGCCCAACATTGGTTTTACCATTTGCCACCTAGCCTTTTTCTTTCCCTTGGGTTCTGTAGACTCAAGGGTCATCTTTATTTAAACCCCCGGGCCAGTGCTCCTCTGAGTGTTGGTCCAACCTGTCAGCTGCCGGTGGCCACCAGGGGCAACTCTGGGCTGGCCTACCGGAACCTTGGACAATCCGGTGTGCCCTGAGAACGAGATATGTGCAGCTCCTATCGGGATTTGTCGGCACATCCAGGTGGCTTTGCTGGTCTTGTTTTACCATTTTCGAAATGTCTTGTAACCGGGATTCCGAGTCTGACCGGGTTGTCCTGGGAGAAGGAATATCCTTCGTTGACCATGAGAGCTTGTGATGGGCTAAGTTGGGACACCCCTGCAAGGATATGAACTTTCGAAAGCCATGCCCGCGGTTATGGGCAGATGGGAATTTGTTAATGTTCGGTTGTAGAAAACCCGAAACTTAACTTAATTAAAATGGATCAACAGCGTGTGTAGCCGTGATGGTCGCTTTCCGGCGGAGTTCGGGAAGTGAACACGGTGTTGGAGTTATGCTTGAACATAAGTAGTCTAGGATCACTTCTTGATCATAGATTTTCTCAAACGTGTTTTGCCTTCTATTCTCGCTCTCTTTTGCGTAAGTTAGCCACCATATATGCTAGTGCTTACTGTAGCTCCACCTCACATACCTTTTCCCTACCTATAAGCTTAAATAGTCTTGATCGCGAGGGTGTGAGATTGCTGAGTCCCCGTGACTCACAGATACTTCCAAAACCAGTTTCAGGTGCCGTTGATACCTGTGCAGATGACGCAACCGAGCTCCAGGAGGAGCTCGATGAAGACCTTGTTTGTTGTGATGTTTCATTTCCAGTTGATCAGTAGTGGAGCCCATTCGGGCCGATCGGGGATCTTTTGTATTAGGGGTACTCTTCTTTTAATTTGGTTCCGTAGTCGGACCTTGTTTGTATCTGGATGATGTAATGCTATTCTTATGTATTGTGTGAAGTGGCGATTGTAAGCCAACTTTGTACCTCTTTCTTATTTAGTACATGGGATGTGTAAAGATTACCCCTCTTGCGACATGCCTACAATGCGGTTATGCCTCTAAGTCGTGCTCCGACACGTGGGAGATATAGCCGCATCGTGGGTGTCACAAGTTGGTATCAGAGCCTTCCCCAACTTAGGAGCCCCCTGCTTGATCGAATCGCTGGCGTTGTTGAGTCTAGAAAAATGTTTTGAGTCATTTAGGATTATATATATCGGAGAGTAGGATTCTTTTTACTCCCTAGTCCCTTCGTCGCTCTGGTGAGGCATCCTGACGTAAAGTTTTGACTCTTCTCTTCTCAAATTTCACTAAAAAAATTAGTATCATGCGGGTATCTTGGAATCGTTCCGATGGTTTTGTGACGAGAACATTGTTCTTGGTGCCTCCTGACATTTGGGGGTTGTGGCAGTGTTCCGGGGAGTTGAGCTCCGAGGTGTTGTCGTCACAATTTTATCGTTGCGGTTCTAGAATACCTGAGCTAGACGACATCAAAAATCTCTTTTATGAAGTTGTTGGTGAGATAACCTCGACGCCACCCAGTACTGGAGCAGGAGTTCGGGAGTATTGCCATAACTCATATAACAGATGCTTTTCGAAGGTTGAGGTAAATGATTTCTGAAGGTTTCTTGGTTATGTGTTGAAGGATGGATACAGCTGGATGTAGGATTTGCTAGTTTTGGGTGAGATATTATGCTTCCGCAGTATCCCCAACACCTAATTGCATAACCGGAAAGTTTCGGGAGTTTATAAGTGGGAATTCAAGTAGCTCTTAGGATATCTTTCCGACAGATGCATGATATGAGATTGGGGTTCGACGTCTAGTGGTCCGCCTATCCACGGTTGGTTTTACAGTGGCCTCGTTGTGTCTTAAAGAGTCCTTGGCTATGCTGACTCGGGGATGCTTCATATGTCATGTGCACTGCCTTGTACATGATCGTATTGTACGATCGAGCCCGTGTGGGCCCCACCATGAAAACTTCGGACGGAATCTCTATCATATGTTTGTTCCGGCTTATTCTGCAAGCCAATCCTTTGTTTTGTTTTCAGTTGTGGTATTTGAGTTGCTTCAATGTCAAGTGTTGATTCCATACCTTTTCTAAGCGGTGTTCTCATACTCCGATGTGAATATCAATCCTTCATGATAATCGAGATTGTCATGTCAATCCTTTTCAACCGATGTGTTTTCTCTTCAAGCGGATCCGTTCATTCTCAACATCCGCAAGATTCAATCTCAGCTTTCTCAACGATGTTCGTTTCATCCATCCCAAGTTGTCTTTGTTTTCCCACCCTCCCACCCTTGTTTCTTCAAGGACTCAGATCTCTTAATCGAGTATTCATCTTATGGATGTGAAGTCCATCCATTCTTTTCCGTCAATATTCTTACCCGGTGGTTCTCATGAAGATGTTCTACAAGTTCATCATTCTCCATTCTTTTCTTCTCCGGTGGAGCCAAGTCAAGCTTTGTTGATCATATTCTTTCCTCGTTTCAAATGTCTTCTCTTGCCGGTGCACCTCGTAATCTTTCCCCGCTCGCTATTCTATTGTTCCAGAGTGCTCAAGATATCTAGAAGATTCGTTTTTCCAATCTAAATTCTTTCAAGCTCTTTCGAGGATGTTATCTCATTCTAGCCATTTAATTCAACCGGTGCAATCTTTCTTTTAAATCATTCAACAGTGTTTCTTTTGAGCGGGCCCTAACCCACAGGTCTTTTCCCAGGATCTTACCTGACTCTTCTAATTTTACCGGAGCTATTCTCAAATTTTTTAAAGTTTGGCATAAGAATGAATTATCATCAGTCAAATGTCTTTCACCAATATCTTTCAAATTCTATACATCATTGGTTCAACCTTTCAAATTTTAATTCCGGAGTGCCTCAACAATTCTTCGTGGTGTTTCTCGTCGTCATTCTCGGATTTTGAAGACCAAAGAAGAGTTTTTCCTCCATATCTTATCCGTTCTCTCAGAGATTCATGGTTCTAGTTTGAGGCCATCCTCTCATAATTGTTTTGATTGTGGGAACTCTTTTCATCCATCTGGAGCATTTCAAGAGTCTTTCAGTTTGTTTATCCGAAGGCCATCATTTTGGGATTATCCATTCCAGCTTTGAGCTATCATTCTCTAAATCTTTCCTATGCATGATTCAAGTTTTCTCTAATCAGCTCGTGATCTTTTTGTTCACTTGTATCAAAATCCCCTCAAGCATCTTCGTTCTTGTGCTAATTCTTCTCGGTGTTTCTATATCTTTTCCTTGATCATTTTAATTCTTACGGTGGTTTCCTCACGATTCTCTTCCATGGTTATCATATTTATTCATTCGTTGTTTCAATCCTACCGGTGGTTCATTCAAGATTCCTTTTCTCTTGGTATCATATCGATTTATTTGTTGTTTCAATCCTAACGGTGAATCGTTCAAGACCTTCTCAAGTTTGCGATATGTCTCTCTTAATCCTTTCTACGAGAATAGTAGTGTGCCAAATCCATTGTTTGTCATCAATTAAATTGGTGAAGGATAAGCATAATGTAATTCTTATTCTTGCTTCATCCAAGCGGTTAATTCCTTATTCCGAAGGCTCATCAAATTCTTGATTTCAATTGTTTTCATCTTTTTTTCTTTTCCCGGAGTTCCAAGATCTCCCAATTATATCACCACGAAGCTCCATCTATATCATTACAAGGATTCACCTTGTGTTTTCAACTTCTCTTGCCTTTCGTTTGATCATTCTTTTATTATCGGAGTTCTTCATGGAGGCTCTACATGATGGTTCATCAAAGATTTAATTCCTTCTCGAAGTGTTCATCAAGATTCTTTTCAGAGGAGCTCAAGTTTTCTTCATCTTGTAATCCGGAGTGCAATTGTTTCTCCCTTATCTTTTGAGGTGGTAATATACCGTTCTTCATTCACAAGAATGAGATATTTAAATCCATCAACCTCTTCGTTGGAGTTATCTTGTGTCATGTTTTACCTAAAGCCTTCCCTAAGGACTGTTGCTATTTATGGTGCTTATAAATGACCCAAGTTCTTCTTTTATCCTCCCGGTGAAATAGTTTCTCGTCTCCTTGTTGATATCAATCCAATCTATTGTTTTTCGTTAATGGCAGGTTTTCACCTCAAGTTCTTGAGATGTCTTCCATAAGCCCACATCAAGCTGACTCTTTTCGTTGTTGGTTTTCCGACAACTCCGCTCGACCCTTCCCCTAAGGATGCCTTTTTCAAGCTCTTTTGTGGCAGAAGTTGGCATTTTCTTCTCCATTCTGTTATTTCAATTATCTATCTTCTATTCTTTCGTTCCGGAGGTATTGTGATATTGCTTTCTTCAACCATCATCTCGTTTTATCAAAGATCATGTTCTTTCCTTTGCTTATCCATTTAACAGGAGTGTTGTGTCCTCTGCTCAAGTTCTTTCATCTTATCAAGTCTTGTATCACTTCAAACCGGAGTGCTATACGAATTTGTTCTTCCCTGTCCCTCTTTTCTAACGGAGTGTTTTCAACTTTGTTCATCTTCGTTGTATTCTTTTCTCGGAGATGGTTTAACCTCTCAAGGTTCTTGATTTCACTCATTTGTCAAAGAAGCAACTTAGTTTTACCTCTTCTCTTTCCTTTCCGTTTTCCCTCCGGTGCCATTCTAGATCTCGGGACGAGATCCTCTCGTAGTGGTGGAGTGTTGTAACGCCCCGAGACCGTTGTGCCAGGTGTCCTCCAGTTATTCGCTGTTGTTTCCTTGTCATTTGCTTGCATGTCATGCATTTCATATCATGTCATCATGTGCATCGCATTTGCGTGCATGTTCGTCTCATGCATCCGAGCATTTTCCCCGTTGTCCGTTTTGCAATACGGCGCTCCTATGTCCTCCGCCGCCTCCTTTTGCCTCTTTTCATGTGCGGGTGTTAAACATTATCGGATTGGACCGAGACTTGCCAAACGGCCTTGCTTTACTACCGGTAGACCGCCTGTCAAGTTTCGTGCCATTTGGACTTCGTTTGATACTCCAACGATTTGCCGAGGAACCGTAAAGGCCTCGTGTGTGTTGCAGCCCAACACCCCTCCAAAGTTTCCCAAAACCCACCTAAACCCCCTCCATCATCTCAGTCGTTCGATCACGATCGCGTGGCCGCAAACCGTGCTCAATTTGGAGCCTCCTAGCTCCATCTACCTATATATATGTGCTCTCCTCCGAAATTTCCGCACAGATCAAACCCTAACCTCCTCCTCCGCGCGCCACCAGACATGTCCACTCTGCCGCCAGACAGGTCCACCCCGCCGCCACCTCACACTGGCAAACCAGGGGCCGACATGTCATCGCCGCCGCCCCCGCACGCAATCCCGCAGCGCCACGCGTCCACCGCGCGCCTCCTACCTCCCGCGGCCCGCCGGGCCCAGGGCAGGCCCGCCCGGGCCCGATCTGCTCCGCCGCCGGCTCGGTCGCGCGCCCGAGTCCAGCGCCTCGCCATGAGCGCGCGCCGCCGCCACCGCAAGCTCCGGCCGCCGCGCGCCGCCCCGCCGTCGTTCTGCTCCGGTCGTCGTCGCCTGCAAGCGCCGCCTTGCGCCGCGCCTCCGCCGCCCCGAGCTTCTCTCGCCGGCGCCGCCACCTTCGCTCACCGACCCCGCCGGACTCCGTGCCGCCGACCCGAGCTCGCCGGCCCTCTCCTCCTCCCGACGCCGTTCCCCACCGTCGCCAGAGTTGCGAGCTCGCCGGAGCGCACCGCCGCCCGGATCTGGTTAGGTGGACCGGATCCACCCATCCCGCCAACCACACGCCCTCTCGTGAACCGGATCTCCTCGTCCCGCACGTCTCCGTCCTGCGTTGACTTTTCCGCGAGGGTATATTTCTGCTAAGTCCCCAGATCTGCATATTTTCATGCCATATTCATCGCATCATAACTTTGCATCCATGGCTCTGTTTTGGGTGTGTATCATATCAAATTGTTCGTCTCGAGGCGTACTTCATTTCATTCCATTGCACCACGTTCATTTGAGTTCATCTTGATGCCCTAAATGTTGTTGCAAGAGTGCTATGTAATGTTAGTTTCAGATTCTTAGCAGAGATTGGACATTTGTCATTTTTGCCATGTTTAATGTGTGCCTCCTATGAACTTGAGCCCTACATGTGTTTTGAAGTATGCCATGCCATCTTTACACGGGTGTGTGCCATGTATTTTTGTGATCTTTGTGGTGACTAGCACAAGCATGCAAAGTAGCTCTCGTAATGTTGCTGATTTCAGGGATCTTGTAAGTCATTTTCCTGATTATATTTTTATGCCATGTATTCATGTTGCTACAGACTGATCCATGCCTCTTTTGAGCATGTTCAGTAAGGATGATTTTGAGATATTGTTGTGCTCTATCCATCCATGTATTTTTTTGAAATTATGGAGCACCCTAGCTTGACTCAATCGAGCTCTACTTTTGCTATAAAATGTTCCTGGCAGAATGTTTACATGTTAAGCAATTTTTACCGAGGTTGTTGTAGTTGATCCATGCATGCTATGAGGTTGTTCTTACCATGTTTAGCTTCTATGCCATGTATTCTTGGTGGGTGTATGCTTAGTTTGTCATGCAATGTCTTGTGGTGAGTGCTTCGAGCTCGTAAACATGCCTACGTGAATCTGTTTTGCCATGTTCCAGTTTTCTGCTAAGTCTGACTCTGTTAACGTAATTTGCTATGTTCACATGGTTTCCATTGTATTTTGTGATCCCTTTTGGCTTATGGTCAGTAAGGGACTTTTGTTATATGCTTTGAGTAGCTTCATGTCATGCCTTGCTTTGCCATGATGTGTTCTGTAGCATGTTGTTATCTTGCTCTAAACATTGCTTCCTGATGTTAAATTCCTGACATGTTGTTATTTTCACTAAGTCTGTAACCTGATATCTTTTGCACTTTTGCCATGCTTGTTTGAACCTGCTATTGAGTGAATTAACCGTAACTCAGTGTTCATCTTTTGTCAAGCATCTTGAGTGGAACCCTGCCATGTATTTTGTTGCTATGTTAGAGTGCAGTAGCTTGTTGTTCTTAATGCATTTAGATGGCCTCGTGCTGCTAAACGCAGATCGGTGCCATATTTGTTTTGATTGTCATTTTCAAACCGTGCATCCGATTCCGGTGATCTTCATATCGATTTCGACCGAAATCAACTCCCCTTTCCAATGGAACTCTTGGTTTTCCAAGTTGAGGACAGGTTCAATCTTTCCTTTCCGAAGCATGCATATGCATCGCATATCACATCCCGCATATCATGCCATGCTTTGCATCTTGTTGTTTGCGCATTGCACCGTGGTTGATTGTTGTTTTCCTTTGCTTGTGTTCTTGCTTTGGGTAGAGCTGGGAGACAAGTTCATGTTTGAGGTACCCGTTGGGTACGCTTATGAGGATCAAGCCTTCGTCTTCTCGAAGAACTTTGCACGCAAGATGACCATACCCTCGAAATCACTTCTATGTTTGCTTGCTAGATGCTCGCTCTATTGCTATGCCTTTGCTGCGATACCTACCACTTGCTTATCATGCCTCCCATATTGCCATGTCAAACCTCTAACCCACCTTGTCCTAGCAAACCGTTGTTTGGCTATGTTACCACTTTGCTCAGCCCCTCTTATAGCGTTGTTAGTTGTAGGTGAAGATTGGAGTTTGTTCCTTGTTGGAACATGGATATTTTGTTGGGATATCACAATATCTCTTATTTAATTAATGCATCTATATACTTGGTAATGGGTGGAAGGCTCGGCCTTATGCCTGGTGTTTTGTTCCACTCTTGCCGCCCTAGTTTCCGTCATACCGGTGTTATGTTCCATGATTTTGCGTTCCTTACACGGTTGGGTTATAATGGGAACCCCTTGACAGTTCGCCTTGAATAAAACTCCTCCAGCAAGGCCCAACATTGGTTTTACCATTTGCCACCTAGCCTTTTTCTTTCCCTTGGGTTCTGTAGACTCAAGGGTCATCTTTATTTAAACCCCCGGGCCAGTGCTCCTCTGAGTGTTGGTCCAACCTGTCAGCTGCCGGTGGCCACCAGGGGCAACTCTGGGCTGGCCTACCGGAACCTTGGACAATCCGGTGTGCCCTGAGAACGAGATATGTGCAGCTCCTATCGGGATTTGTCGGCACATCCAGGTGGCTTTGCTGGTCTTGTTTTACCATTGTCGAAATGTCTTGTAACCGGGATTCCGAGTCTGATCGGGTTGTCCTGGGAGAAGGAATATCCTTCGTTGACCGTGAGAGCTTGTGATGGGCTAAGTTGGGACACCCCTGCAAGGATATGAACTTTCGAAAGCCGTGCCCGCGGTTATGGGAAGATGGAAATTTGTTAATGTTCGGTTGTAGAAAACCTGAAACTTAACTTAATTAAAATGGATCAACAGCGTGTGTAGCCGTGATGGTCGCTTTCCGGCGGAGTTCGGGAAGTGAACACGGTGTTGGAGTTATGCTTGAACATAAGTAGTCTAGGATCACTTCTTGATCATAGATTTTCTCAAACGTGTTTTGCCTTCTATTCTCGCTCTCTTTTGCGTAAGTTAGCCACCATATATGCTAGTGCTTACTGTAGCTCCACCTCACATACCTTTTCCCTACCTATAAGCTTAAATAGTCTTGATCGCGAGGGTGTGAGATTGCTGAGTCCCCGTGACTCACAGATACTTCCAAAACCAGTTTCAGGTGCCGTTGATACCTGTGCAGATGACGCAACCGAGCTCCAAGAGGAGCTCGATGAAGACCTTGTTTGTTGTGATGTTTCATTTCCAGTTGATCAGTAGTGGAGCCCATTCGGGCCGATCGGGGATCTTTTGTATTAGGGGTACTCTTCTTTTAATTTGGTTCCGTAGTCGGACCTTGTTTGTATCTGGATGATGTAATGCTATTCTTATGTATTGTGTGAAGTGGCGATTGTAAGCCAACTTTGTACCTCTTTCTTATTCAGTACATGGGATGTGTAAAGATTACCCCTCTTGCGACATGCCTACAATGCGGTTATGCCTCTAAGTCGTGCTCCGACACGTGGGAGATATAGCCGCATCGTGGGTGTCACATAGAGTCACATCCAATCCATTTGAGTTAATTGCATGTATGATTCTCCCTCTTTAAAAAGTTAATTGCATGTATAGTGTACACGTGACTTGCAGGGTGGCTACAGCTTCGTACGTGAAGTTAAAAAGAAACAAGTCCATCCTTAATCTTGTATTCTAAGTACTCTGTGGGTTCCACTGTCAGTACAGTACCGAAAGAAGTATATATTAAATAAGTAAAATATAATATAAAAAATATAAAGTTAAAGATAGAATTCGAACTCAGGTCATCGCGTTGCGAGCATTCAGCGCTAACCAGTCCAGCTCATTTTTGTTGTAGACCATGCTGGAGATATATCTCCATGTCTACTCTTATACTCCATCCGTTCCTAAATATTTGTCTTTTTCAGATTTCAAATGGACTACCACATACGAATGTGTATGTAGACATATTTTAGAGTGTAGATTCACTCATTTTGCTTTGTATGTAGTCACTTGTTGAAATCTCTAAAAAGACAAACATTTAGGAATGGAGGGAGTAGAAAACAGAGTTGGTGATGATGGTGTGCGTGCCATCCTGCAATATAGGCCGTCGGATTTATATATAACGGATAGGAAGGAAACTATGGCAATTTTGCGAAAACATACCCACACCCCTCTCCACGTTTGCAAATAAGGCCTTCCCTCGTTCATCCTTTTATCTACTCTTACTAGCAATGTGCCCGTGCGTTGCAACAGATCCAAAATATAATAATACATGTTCACAAACCTGAAAGAAAAACACTCTAGTTTTGTGTATATATCACTAAAAATATACTCATATTAGGTTTCACTCAAAATATATTCATAGTGGCTATTTTAATGAGGTGGGGGAGGGATATGGTTGGTTTCAATATACTAAAGGGTTTCTGCAAATTGGAGCAGAGAAGTGGGGTCCTGTTGCAAAAAGCCACGACTTACATCATAGTCGTTAGATGCAGATCTGATGGTCAGAAATGACCGATGGCAGACACACCATCATCACCAACTGATTCTTTTATAGGAGTAGAGATAAAAAAACATTGTTGGTGATGATGGTGTGCGTGCCATCCCGCAATATAGGCCTCCTGATTTATATCTGACGGATAGGAAGGAAACTATGGCAATTTTGCAAAAATATACCCACACCCCTCTCCACATTTGCAAATAAGGCCTTCTCTCGTTCATCCTTTTCTCTCACAAGACTAACTACTCATATAAATGCATCTTGATGTTCCGTGCAACACATGGGCATCTTGCTAGTCCCTCACAAGATAAACTACTCATACAAATGCATCTTGATGTTCTATGCAACGCACGGGCATCTAGCTAGTTTCTTTTAAAATAGTTACTACGATAATTGGGTTGAAGTGATATATTTTATGTCTGCCCCGAATGATTTCAGATTCACTAGTAGTAAAAAAGAAACGGTTGTCTTGTTAATTAACAGAAAACAGGGTGAAAACTATCACATGAGTCTGGTAAAAACAAAGCACACTGGGTTCAGCGTCATCGTCACTACAGCTGTGCGTGCACGAGAAGTCTACATATCGAGGGGGCTACGGAGAAAAATACGTATCGAGTGTGTCTGAGCGAGGCACAAAGACACAATGTTTGAGAGAGAAACCAATTGAAAGATTAAGATCAGATCGAGTTGTCACCCTTCTACTGTCATTGTTGGAGTTGGGGTGGGGGTGGGGAGGGGGGGGGGGAGGGAGAGAAAGACGTATCGAGAGTGTGCATGGTATGCACAGAGGCACAACTAGCGAGTGTGTGTGTGTGTATTTGTGTGTGTTTGAAAGAGGAGTAGATAGATTACTATCAAGATCGAGGTGCCACCCTACTCCTTCGGTGTCGGGTAGTGTGTGTGTGTGTTTGTGTTTGAGAGAGACGCCAGTCGATAGATTAGTATCAAGATCAAGGTGTCACCCTACTCCTTTGGTGTCGGGAAGTGTGTGTGGTGGGTGGGGGGGCAGTGACACTTACATATCTCTACTCATATAAAAACAGAGTTGGTGATGATGGTGTTCCTGCCATCCTGCAATATACGCCATCCGATTTATATCTGACGGATAGGAAGGAAACTATGGCAATTTTACAAAAAGATACACACACCCCTCTCCACATTTGCAAATAAGACATTCCCTCATTCATCCTTTTCTCCCACAAGATAAACTACTCATACAAATGCATCTTGATGTTCTGTGCAACGCATGGGCATCTTGTTGTAGGGAGAAGGAGTTTGTGTGACAGATATCTATATTAAGGGATAGGTAGATATGATGTGTGTCAGGCATACTTAAAGCATCACGGAGATAAACAAATGGTGTGCATGCAAGTGTCGGAAAAATGAAGCGATAAACAATGTCTACGCGTGCGCGTGTGTGTGTGTGAGAGAGAGAGAGAGAGAGCGAAATCTCAAAACAAAAGGTGCTCTGTTGGAATCCCATTGTATGTATTCATATGGTTCCGTAACTCGAGTTAACCTTAGGCATATGTGTGAGAGACATAATTATCCTTTGAGACATTAGTGGTTGTGGGTGGGCGGAATTAAAGGGGTGGGCATCTTCGATAGAGAGAGCGTGTGTGTTTATGTGTGAGAGACTTGTAGGACGGGGTAGAAAGACGAATTCTAACCTTGACGGAGCGAGAGAAATACACGAAGCGCGCGTGTGTGATTCTGATGCCCATGGGGAAATGAGATATGTATGCGTGTGAGAGAGATTGCACAATTCATTCACGTATCACTATCTAGCAATCATTGACGTGCATCGCTTGAACATAAATCAATATCTACATCGTATCGTGGCCAAAGGTGCAATATCAATTCAACACTATAAAGATTGGACACTCACATATTACATTTTTTCTATCTAAATAAACCTTTTCAATTGTGCATGCCAAAGTTACAGTGATGTTTCTTCAAACAACCAATATAGCTATCATGTACATGCACCATTGTTACTCTTGCATTCAAATTCATTAGTCTTGGATGATTTAAGGTTCTATTATGAAGTAATATATGTAATATTCATATATGAATTCAATGGGTACACAATTTATGAAATGGAGGCTATGTAATCATATGAGGTAACACTTTAAAGTAGCGGACTACAATATCCATTTCTTTTATGGGACTACAATATCTATTTCTTTTTGTGCGCCTCTACACTAACATGTCAATGCATTGTGTTTAAACTAAGTAACCAATGGCACTAAATTATCTATTTACACAAGCAATACGTAGGCTGAGCGTTTGATCCCTTTTTTGTGAACGCGCCTCTACACCCGTACGATTGGCCGCGCCCGTGTGAACGTCCAAGTTATCGGTGCATCATCACGAGTTATTGTCTTTTTTTCCGGGGTTGATTTCACACTAGTTATTAAATGCTGATGCGTGCCCCGTGTACACACTCTCGCATGACCTACCCGCTAGCACGGTCCAAAATTAGTTGAAACTGGATTTGAACGATCCCGCAGGCGGCAAAATCTCTCGCCTCCTTCTAAAATTTCCGCCACCTAGTCTTTAGCATGCGAAATTCCCCTTTTGTCCTTGGTGCATGGAGAACAACAGTAACAATACCGCCCTCATCTACATAATAGGTCGGGGCTGCTTTGGTAACTTCCGGTTCCCCCACCACACGGCACCCCCATTCCCTCTCCCCCTCCCACAAAAACGACTAACTCCACAGCACCAAAGCATCTTACATCACACCGTCTGTACTTCATCGGCCTTTCTTCCCCTCCCCTCTCGAAACCCTAGACTGCTCATCCACCGGCATACCAGAGCCCATTCACTGCCAGCGGCGTCCACCTTGTCGGATCTGATTCTACGGCCGCATCTACCCCTCCCGCCTCCACTAGAAACAAGTAGATTGCTCATCCACCACTGTACAATAGCCAATTCAGTGTCGGCCTTGTCCACTGTGCCGGATCTGCTTCGTCGGTACTCTCGTCAACCGCAGCGCATCTGTAGCGGCTCATTCGTACTCCCCACCGGAGATGCTTCGTCCACACCCCCTGGAGCCGCCCCACCGACGCCCCCGTCGACGGCCTCTGATCCTCTTCGCCGACACCTTCCTCAACCCTACCGGAGCCGCTTCGCCGACACCATCATCAACCCTACTGGAGTAGCTTCGCCTATACCATTCTCAACCCTACCGGGGCCGCTTTGCCAACTCACAAGTCCACCGCCACAGATCTGCTTCGTCGCACCCTCATCCAACTTATCGGAGCAGCTTCTGACGCCCCGTCCACGGCCGCAGATCCACATTGTTGACACCATCCTTAACCCAACCACTGGAGCAGCTTCACCGACGCCCTCGTCCACGGCCACAGATCCGCTTTGCCCACACCGTAGTCCACCCTACTAGAGCCGCTCCACAAACACCCTACTCGACGGTGCTAGATCTCCTTATCGGACCCCGACAGCCAACGCAACGTCATCACCCTTGACGTTTCTAACATGATTCCCACCGTATGGCAAGATGCCAAGCACCAGCCATGGCCAAGGTACTTCACCTTTAAACTCGTCCAGCATCACCTGCCCGATGTACTTCAAATATACTAACATGTTGCTGTTACCTGTTATGCAGCTGGCAAAAACTACAAGGATGATGTTTCTTCTGGGTCTAACAGCTTGGCCAACCAAGATCTTGGACTGAGGCATTGCTATGATCTTGTAAGTGCGTCTCTCTCTCTTGTATTGTTGTGTGCCTGTCAGCGTGCTTTGCTAGGATTTTCGACTAGTAATCCCTTTGTGTAGACAATGATTTCTACTACTGGCTGCTAAATTAGATATGTAGAGGTCATACATGATACTACCTCGTACCTCCGTTTCTAAATATAAGACTTTCTAGAGATTCCACTATAGGCTACATACGGAGCAAAATGAGTGAATCTACACTCGAAAATGCATCTATATATGTGACATCCCAAATTTCCAATTTGGAATGTTATACATTAGATCATCATTGCATATCATATTTTATTTTGCATTTTGGTTGATCCTAAAAATTCTACGCAACTCAATGACCCACGGAGAGAGTTGGGGATTTCATTGTTTTCATATTTGAGTTTTCTCAAATTTTGAGAATAGGATCATTTGATTTTATTTATTTTATCATCAATTATTTCTATTACAAAAATATGAGAGAGGGAATAAAATGACTTTCCCAAAATAAAGAAATATTAAGGATTTAATAATAAAATCAAATAAGTTATTATTTCAGAGTTTTTCGCTATTTTATTTGAATTTAGGAAAAATGTGCGTTTTTCAAAATTGCATTTAGGTCCCAAATAAATGTTCACCTTGTGCGGCTTGATTTTAGAAGCCCATGAAAATTTATTTCGGAATTTTTGGAGTTCGTTTAGTATTTCTTTTATTTTTCTTCTACGCGTAATTATTTAAAAAAACGCGCACCGACCTACGGGCCGTGTTCGACCTGGACACCGGCCCGGGCAGGCTTTATAAGCCGGGGCAGCCCACCCGGGCAAAGCCTAGCCGCCCCAGCCCCAAGCCGCCGCCGCCGCCCCGCCGCCGCCGCCGCCCACCGCCGCTACCGCCGCACGCCGCCCGAGGTTCGCCGCCGCCTCGAAATCCGTGCCGTTTTTTTTATTTTTTTTGAAAAACCGTTCGGTTTTTCCGTCGGTTTTTTTAGATTTGGTTTTTTTAAATAGATCGGTTTTTCCGGTTTATTTAAATAGTGAGCGTTCCTCCGTTCGTTCGTTCTAGCGAACGTTCGTCGTTTTTCTTTTTCTCGGATTAAATCCGCGATTTTTCTGATCGCGATTCCTGATCCGATTTTCGTTTTAGTATAACTTTTCTCTTGTTTATCGGAATCAGGCGATTCAAGCGCCTAGAGTTTCGTCTCGAAACCCTCTATCCGTTTAACCAACTTAAACAAGATTTTGCTACTGTAAAATTTGCCCTAGATCCGGATTAGTAGAACGAAGTTGTTTTCTTTCGCCGTTTGACTTTCGTCGCCTCGTTCGATTTGATTCTTTTTGCCAACCGGAGTTCTTAAGTTGAGCCTTCTGGTTAGATCTCTTATTTGAGTTTTACCTATGCATTAGATGAGTACTTATTGTATGCTTGTTTGTTTGTCTGTGATAGAATACCCGGAGTGTGCCGCTTGTTACTTCGAATCTCTAGGTTTCGCGGATCATCAGCAAGGCAAGTAACACTTTGATCATACCTTTTCCTACTACCCAGTTTTATTGCATTAGATCAATCCTCACACATTGCATGGTTAGGATCTAATTAAATTGTGGGATGGGAAGTAGATGAGGTAGTACCTATTACCCGTTTATTATCAAACCTTTGGGAGTTACTTCTACGTTTGCTTATTATGCCATGCTATGCTAGTAGACGTGGATTGGATGAGTCATATCCATGACAGATGTGAGTTTGTTAATTAATGGTTTATCTAAGGTGGCAACTTAAACACACATCTGGGTGGATTGAGGCACCTGGGTATTCCAGGACTTGCCTGTTTTCTTTTGGACCGCCACCCAGGCTCAAAGGGATTATGAGACTATTCATACTAGAAACTTCCGTGTGCAGCCACAAGCTATTATGGGCTCTAGCATAGTTGACTAAGTTGTGCGAACTCTTATAGCGGTAGACTAGCAGATGTAGGGGATGTAGGTGGTACGGTCTACCCGATCGTAAGGTGCTAGCGCTTCTGAAAGACTATGTCTCGGTCATCCGTCTTCTCAAACACCTTGTAGTGCGAGAAACCAAACGGAGGCGATCGAGTCTTGTGGGGAAAAGTGCGCAAACCTCTGCAGAGTGTAATAAACTAATCATGATTAGCCGTGTCCCCGGTTATGGACATCTTGAGTATCTAGTACCTGGATTATCATGTGAATCTCAACATGTTACTCTAAATTAATTTTGTTGGGTTATGTTTAATGATGATGTTTAATTGGGATTGAGAATGCTGTCAACCATTCTCAATGTTTAACAACTACCATGATAGTTAAATAAATCTATTCCTTTGAAGTAGGGAAAAATTGGCTTTACGCAAAACTGTAACCATAGAGCTTTCCACCAGCCAAATATGCATATAGTATAGTTGTTTCATTCCATTACTCTCTATGTGTTACCTTGGCAGCATATTCCATGTGCTGACCCGTTTCGAGCTACAACGTCAATGTTGCAGACTTTTCAGACAATGATTAAGGAGTTTTTAGGTCGTGGTTCTATACTCAGTGATGCCATTGGAGTTGATGGACTCACTTATCTTCCAAGCCTTCCGCTGTTATCGTTATTAGATGGCCTTAAGCCATATTTATTGTAATAAGTTCTCTTTTGAGACACTCGATGTAATAAGTGTGTGATTGCCACTCTGCTATAAATCCTCCGAGTACTGTGTGGTGTCAGCATTACTGATCCAAGGATGACACCGGAGCACAGAGATCAGACTGTTTGAGGTCTGGTCGCTACAATATACATCTGTATGTGGTCCATACTAGAATCTCTATAAAGACATATATTTAGGAACAATGGTGTAACGCCCGGATAATTAGCTACAGTAATCCCACTTTAATGATGCCACGTCACCACGGTTACTGTTGTTAATCTCGCTTTAGTTCAAAACCGATTCAAATTCAAATTTGAATTTAAGTCAAACGATAAAGGTTTTCAATGTTAAAACTAAAATGTTCGGAGTGGGACAAATAGTGCATAGGTAATTATGGTGGAGAAACCACACTTTTATAAAATGTTTAAATACTCTAAAATGAATAAGACAGCCGCACAACCAATTTAATAAATCCCTTTTAATATTTATAAAATGTTAAAATATTTTATTTAGGGGTTTTAAACTTTTTGTAACCGAGGTATAATTAGTGGTACTAATTTAGGTAGAACTGTTATGTTTTAAAAAACTAAAGTAGAATAAAACACGAAAGTAAAAAATAAATAAGATGAAAAGACAAAAAAAGTAAAGTTAATAGGAGAAGCCCCCCCCTTGGCCAATTGGGCCAAATGGCCCAGCCGGCCAGCCCCCTGACCTAGTCGGCCCACCACTCTCCCCCTTATCCCCTTGTACGCCGAAACCTTAGCCTACCCACGCCCCACATCCCCCCACTCACCTCGCTCTCCCCCTCCACCCCCCCGATCTGGATCGAGATCGGGGGCACGACCCAGACGAGGCCGCGACGCTGTCGCTCGTGCCTGACACCTCGCCAACCGTTGTCGCCAGAGCCACATCGTCGCCCGCCGCTACCCCGCATCGATGCCGCCCACGATATCGCCGGATCCACCGTCCTCCTCTCCATCGGTCACCGCCACTTCACCAGCGACTCCGACGCCATCACCACGCCCCGCGCCTCCCCGAGCGTGCTTCCCTTCAACGCTGTGAGCGGGCATCGAAATCCTCTCTCTCTCTCTCCCTCTCTCTGTCTCCCTCCATATCCAGCATTGTAGACTGTCGTCCCCCCGCCGCCACCGCATCGACCTCCTCCCCCCCCCCGTGCGCTCCCCGCCCCGTCCCCTGCTCCGCTTGCCGCACCGCACGCCGCCACGCTGCCTGCCTCTGCTCCTCGTGTCATCGTGCACGTGCGCTCCCGTCACGAGCCACGACCACGTGCCGCCGTGGCCCTGCTACTGCTCCACCGCGTCCTCCCTCACCTGCCCCGCGCAGCTGCTCCTTCTTGCGTGCGCGCGTGATGCCGCGCCCCTGGTCCCTGCCAGCGCTCGCTCGTCCCACTCCTCACAACCAACGTCGCGCCTCCACGCTCGACTGCCTCGTCGCGCCTGCTAACCGCAGCCGGGTCTGCCCGCCCCGCGCACCCGTTCGGGCTGCGCCCTGCACCCTGCGCCCGACGCCCGTTAGCTCTCTTGTACATATGACAAGTGGGGCCCAGCCCCAAGAATGTAAAAAATGGTTTTAAAATAATAATAATAATAGGAAAATAATTAGTTAATTAATTAACTTAATTAATCGGGTTTAATTGAACTTAATTATCTGCTAATTAAACTAACAAATTTTGTTTAGTTAATCTGAGTCTATGACGAACGGGTCCCACCTGCCTAGGTTGACCTAGTCAACCTTTGGTCTTGTTGACATCATGCTGATGTCACACTAACATCAAAATTGCATTTTCTAATTAATTTAAATCAGTTAATCCTAATAAATGATTTAAAATCTTTAGAAATTGATATAAAATAATCGGTAACTCGGATGAAAATATTTTATACATGAAAGTTGCTCAGAATGACAAGACGAATCTAAATACGTAGTCCGTTCATCCGCCACACGTCCCTAGTATAGCGAACATGCAACTTTCCCCCTCTAGTCCGTCTGTCTGAAAACGCGAAACACTGAGAATATTTTCCCGGATGTTCCCCCCTTCGCCGGTGTCACCTACTTCCGCGTTTGGGCACATCTAGCACCGCGTATTGCCATGTTATGAGTTGTGATGCTTTGATTGTTCTGTTATTTATTGTGTTCCCCCTCTGTTACTTCTTTTCGGTAGACCCCGAGACCGCAGTTGAACCAGTGATCGACTACTTCACCTTCGAGGGTCCGTTTTTGTCTACAAAGCAACCAGGCAAGCCCCCCTTGATGAACCCAATATCGCCTATTCTTCTCTCTACTACTTGCATTAGAGTAGTGTAGCATGTTACTGCTTTCTGATAGTCCTATTCTGATGCATAGCCTTTCTTTGCTACTTCTATTGTTATGTTTACCTGCAATCCTAAATGCTTAGTATAGGATGCTAGTATTCCATCAGTGGCCCTACATTCTTGTCCATCTACCATGCTATACTATCGGGCCGTGATCACTTGGGAGGTGATCACGGTTATATACTTATATACATAATATGTGATGCATGTGGTGACTAAAGTCGGGTCGGCTCGTATAGTACCCGCGTGTGATTCCGATGTGGGGGCTGAAGGGGCAGGTGGTTCCATCCAAGTAGTGGTGGGCTTGGGTTCCCGACGGCCCCGACTGTTACTTTGTGGCGGAGCAACAGGGCAGGTGGAGACCACCTAAGTGAGAGGGTGGCCTGGCCCTGGTCATCATCCGTTGTTACATCAATTAACATGCTTAACAAGATCTTGGTATTTGATCTGAGTCTGGCCACTGGCATATACGCACTAATCAACTACACGGGAACAGTTATGGGCACTCGACATCGTGGTATCAGCCGAAGCCTTCTTGACGTCTGCGACTGAGCGACGCGCACCAGATTGGACTAGAACGCTTGCTCTTGTATTAGGGAGGCTATGTCTGCTTACCGGTCGCGTACGCAATGTGCAGGTGTGCAATGGGCGATGGGCCCTGGCCCCTGCGCGCAAAGGATTTAGACCGTCGTGCTGACCTCTCTATTGTGCCTAGGTGGGGCTGTGACATTTTGATATTTCAAGACAGGGCATGACCCAGGAAAGTGTGTTCGGCCAAAGGGGATCGAGCGTGTTGGGAAATGTGGTGCACCCCTGCAGGGAAGTTTATCTATTCGAATAGCCGTGTCCCTCGGTAAAAGGATGACCCGGAGTTGTACCTTGACCTTATGACACTAGAACCGAATACTTAGTAAAACACACCCTTTCAAGTGCTAGATACTACTCGGTGATCGCTCTCTCACAGGGCGACGAGGAGAGGATCGCCGGGTAGGATTATGCTATGCGATGATACTTGGTTAACTTACCATCTACTCTCTTCTACTGCTTCAAGATGGAGGCTGCCAGAAGCGTAGCCTTCGATAGGACTAGCTATTCCCCTCTTATTCTGGCATTCTGCAGTTCAGTCCACATATACTACTCCTTTCATTGATAGCAATGCATATGTAGTGTAGATCCTTTCTTGCGAGTACTTTGGATGAGTACTCACGATTGCTTTGCTCCCCCTTTTCCCCTTCCTATATCTGGTTATGCTAGAGTCAAGGAGCCAGAGGATCCCGAGGATGATTCTACATGGAGTTCGACTTTGAGGAGTAGTTAGGAGGCCCCAGGCAGAAGGCCCTGCCTTTTCGATCGTTGCTACTTTTGTGCTAGCCTTATTAAGACAAACTTGTGTTTAACTTATGTCTGTACTCAGATATTATTGCTTCCGTTGACTCTTGTGTATTCAAGCCCTCGAGGCCCTGGCTTGTAATATAAAGCTTGTATTATGTTAATTTGTGTCTAGAGTTGTGTTGTGATATCTTCTTGTGAGGTCCTTGATCTTGATGTTACACTTTTGCGTGTATGATTAGTGTACGGTCAAATCGAGGGCGTCACAAGTTGGTATCAGAGCCGACTGCTTGTAGGAATCCCCCTTCCACACTCCTTGGTCGAAGTTGAGTCTAGAATTTGCAAAACTTTTACTAGCATGGTTGTGTGTCTTACGGGCCCACATCGCCATTTGGGTGGTATTAATTAGGATCTTTTACTCCTCGATCTTTACTCTGGGACTCTGATCTCTCTTCTAATTGGGTTAAATGATTTTGCTAACTCTAACTCTAGGTTCTTGTAAATACTTTCTCCCGGAGATCCCCTCGTTCTGGACGGTCGCTTGCTTCACCAGAAGAGTCAGAATATACTCTCCGAGGTTTTCCCGAGACCCTTGTGCCCACCGACTTTGCAATTCCCTACCACCGATATACCCTTATGTTTAACTACCTACAATTGTTGTTCATACATTTATCCTTAGTTTCTCTTGTTATTACAAGATGCCCTGGAGTGCTCTCCGTTGTTCCGAAAATCCTTTGAGCTTACTGCCTTGCAGTTCTTTACCACATGAATACCCCTATTGATAATTCCTCGCACTTATCGAGTATCCGTTCATCCCCAGTTGTTCGTATGCTTCATATGGTACTTTGAAATACTATCCGATCTTCCAAAAATTGTCAACAACCGCTTGCTCTTAAAATTCTTGCTTGATTGCATTATGGTTAATCCCATAAGTCTAGTGAAGTTATTGGCATCCTTTGTCTCTATCACTTTAAAGTCAGTTGATTCAATATGATGAGGATGCTCGGAATCCTTAGTCGACTCCTAGAATTCATCCTTCCAGCTCAGACGTCGTTTGAATAGGAGCTGGTTCCCGACCAATCATATTGTCGTCGATTGTACCCCTAAGGCTATTCAACTTGTCCATCCCTAATCAGAGCATTGCTTCTGATCCCTTGACTTGGAATTCATAATTCCTTTGCAATTGAGCTTTGAATTAGTTAGTTCTATCATCTGATCTCCTTGCATTCTTCTTCTTACGGTTGAGTACCGATCCTCACATCAGATCCCTTGTGGACCCCCAGATCCTTTGTTGGATTTCATCCAACAGGGTTCTTCATATTCAATAACCTTATGAGTCTTCCCACGGATATATAATGTCTTTGGTAAATTGTATCATCTGCTTTGTCAACCATGCTCTACTTTCGAGCTTGTGTTATTTACGCTTGAAGTTATGGTATATGTTACTAAGATACCCCGATGGGTTGAACCTATGCCTTCATTATTCTTTGTGAACCCAAAAAGTTTACACAAGTCATGCCATTCTAGTGTTTTACCAGGTAATTTTCTACTCTACAACTGCTTCGAAGATGAGAAGTAAATGAAAGGTTAGGCATTGAAGAAGTGGGAGTCGACCTTGAACTTTGTGTTCATGCCCATGGACACGATGTAGATCCTATCATGGAAGCTTCTCTTAAATTAATTATACCCTTGATATAAGTTTATCTTATATCTGGGATTTGATCTTTTGCAACCATGGTTCCGGCCACATTGATATTCTTTGATTCCTTTTCTCGAACAAAGTTAAAGTACTTGTCTTCTGTAGATCAATACACCTGTCCAACCTTTATTCTATCCTACCTTTGACTTTTACCTTTGTTATCTCGAGAATAACACCAAACTACATAACTGCTTATGAGTTCTTCATCAACTATTAGTTCTCGTCGATTCCAATTTTCCCAGGGTTCTGAGTGGTAGTCGCTCGGGGACACCCATAACTAATTCGAGTCCGTTCTACAATTCAACTTCTCTTGGTAATATTTACTACTTGCGAGTTGTACTCGCTGATGTTATTCCTAGATCATCGACTACATCATCGTCGTCAAGTTGACTGCTTGCCCATTCTACCTATGTCCTTCATCCCCGAGACACAATCCCGACAGTGCTCTAAGCTTACATCAAACTTCAGCATCATATAGTTTGTCTTAAGAGACAACTTCGAATTCTAAGATGACATCTTATCTATGGTTAATATAAAATTGGGGCCTTCCTTCTCGAAGGAAGAAGAACTGGTGACCCAGGAGGAGAATGACATGCTTCAAAAAAACTTCTCTGAGGAGGAAATTAAAGAAGCCATTTTGGCTCATATGCCCATGGGGCCCCAGGCCCTGATGGATTATCCTTCTTATTCTATCAAACATTTTGGGAGGTGATCAAATCTGATTTCATGGCTCTTGTGAGAGACTTTGAAGATGGTAAATTGGATCTCTATCATCTTAACTTTGCATTAATTGTGCTCATTCCTAAAGGGCCTAATGCTAAGGATATGAAGAAGTTCAGACCTATTAGCCTTAGTAATTGCGTAGTTAAGATCTTCTCTAAAGCTATGACAAATAGGGTTTCCCTACTAGTCATAGACTTATCTCCCTCAACCAGACGACCTTTATTAAGGGGAGATACATATTAGAAAGTGTGGTGATGGAGCATGAAGTTATTCATGAGGTCAAAAGATCAAAAGCTCAAGGTCTGGTGCTTAAACTAGACTACGAGAAAGCATATGACAGAGTTAGTTGGGAATTCCTGTTTGATATGCTTCACTCAAGAGGTTTTGGCTCTAAATGGATCTCTTGGATCAAAACCATTTTACTACAAAGCACTTTTTATGTGCGGATTAATGATAAGGTGGGACCCAACTTTCTGGCTAGGAAAGGGTTAAAACAAGGCGACCCACATTCTCCTTTATTGTTTAATTTGGTGGCTGATGTGTTCTCTAAGATGTTATACAAAGCTGCTAATCAGGGTTTGATCTCTGGGCTTTTGCCTCAAGTGATACCTGGAGGTGTTGTCAGCTTGCAATATGCTGATGACACCATCTTGTTTTTGGAAAACTTAGTTGACAAAGCTAGAAACTTTAAATGGCTATTGTCATGTTTTGAAAATCTTTCAGGTATGAAAATTAATTTCCACAAGAGTGATTTGCTTACTATTAATGTCGAACAAGAAGTGGCAAAAGAATTTGCCCAGATTTCCTGTTGTAAACTTGGGGAATTCCCCATTAAGTATCTGGGTGTGCCTTTACACTATGAGAATCTCAGAAAAGAGGACCTGCAACCTATCATTGATAGAATAATAAAAAAACATTTCTGGCTGTTTGGGGAGATACGTTACTTATAAGGGTAAGATCATTTTGCTGTGTGCTTGCATTGTTAGTATCCCTGCTTACCTGATATCCATGATTAAATTCCCCAAGTGGGCTATTAATGCTATTAACTCTCAAATGGCCCAGTTTCTCTGGGGGGGATATGGATAATCATCATAAATATCACCTAGCTAGCTGGGGGATGGTCTCCAGAAAGAAAGAGTTTGGGGGATTGGGTATCCCTAACATTAGAGATTTCAATATGGTACTTTTGGCCGCCTGGGGGGAAAGATTTTTTGATAATAAAGATAGTGACAAGAAGAAAATCGTCTCTTATAAGTATGACATTAATTCCCCTAATATTTTTGGACTAAGAGTGGGGTGGTCTATACCTTTTGGAAGAGTGCCACCTGGGCTTTTAACGCAGCCAGAAACTTTTACAGATGGAAGTTGGGGAATGGAGAAAATACCAATTTCTGGCATGACGTTTGGGTCGGGGAATGTTCCCTGAAAACACAATTCTGGGACTTGTTCTGTATATGTAACCAAACCGAGTGCTCTGTAGCACAAGTATGGGATGGTAGCATCCTAAAATTAACCTTTAGAAGATGTCTAGATGAAACATGAATTGATAGTTGGAACCAATTGGTTTCTCTGGTTAATACAGCTCATCTGTGAGATGAAGCTAATTCGCCCATTTGGTCTCTAGAGGCAAATGGGATCTATTCCGTTAGTTCTTTCTATAAGCAAATCAATTTTGGGGGGATAAAACCTATTATTGGAGAGAATCTCTAGAAGGTTATTTGTCCGCAAAATATCCATGTGTTTTTATGGCTCTATGTCCATAACAAAGTGCTTACCCGTTGTAATTTGGCTAAAAGGAGACATGTGGATGATCCGCCTTGCCTCTTCTGTTGCGAGAATGAAACTATATATCATTTACTTTTTGAATGTGTGGTGGCGAAACAGATTTGGGACTTTGTTTCAGAGTGTTTTGATTTCCCATGCTTTTCCAATTTTGATGATGTGTGCGCCTTATGGCGGAATCATAAGAAAAATCTAGTTCTTAATCTCACAGTGGGTGCATCCTTGTGGAGCATATGGAAACTGACTTTTGTTTTTAGGGGCATCCCTGGAGAAGTGTCAATTGTGTCCTATCAAAGCTAAGCTCTCATCTGCATCAATGGAAGGTGCTCTGCAACGACACTCAGGAGAGGTTACTGCTGCGATGCATTCGTCTCCTGGAGAAGCGTCACGGGGAGCTGATGTGAATTGCATGGGTCTGATCGTAGAAGCGAGGGAGAAGAAGTCTAGCCTGGGTTCTAGATTTAGTTAGTTCTCAGGTGTCCTTTGAGTTCTCTTGGTCTGTAATATTTTAGTAGGCTGGAAACTTGTGTTTTTTGAGTGGAACTCTCTTCTCATGGTTTTAGTTGGGTACGTTGGGGTGCCTTGTCCCCTAGGTGCTGTGGTGAAAAGATGCTCTATATAAGGTCGTTGAACTCTGGTTTCTGTTTTCACTTCATTAATAAGATGGGGAGGGGGTGAAACCCCTGTCATTTAAAAAAAATGGTTATAATAACCATTTGCTTCACCATTCCCTTGGCTGGATGTCGTTGTCGATCGATTACATCTTCATGAAATTTGTTGACAAAGGAGTCATGATTATCATCAACATTATGAGCTCTTCCGGGATATCAATCGAATTCCTGATGAGAAATACCATCCTTGCCCCTCGATGAGTTGTGTTATCATCGACAACATTATTGCCTTCCCTTATGTTATGGAGCTCCTTACTATCCAGCTTATGTTATGTTCTGCCTTGGAGTATTACCATCTGTTATGTCAAGAATATTGTGATAATTTCACCACCTCCTAAGTATTCTTGATATTGTAATACTTCTCGCCATCTCTATCATTTCTTGGTCCTCGTGTTATTTCTAACCGAAATACCGACAAGTGAATGGTGCTTCTTGGATTTTGAACTTGTAGCAACCCTATTGCTTTGAAGTTACTAGTTGAGAGTTCATTCTTAAACTATTGGTTATTAAATCACCATTCTAGCACTGATCATGCTACCTAAGCCCATATCTCGCGTGCACCTTTCAACCAATGTTTAATTGTGTATGTTTTCCTCGAGCATACATCAATATAACATTTGATCTGACAAATGTTATATCCTTGTTCTCATAATAGTGGGAATTCGTCTTTTTGGAAATCTCGATGAATTGTCACTGAGTCCATCAGCCACCTCTTCATCCTCTCCTTGGTTTTAATGATGAACTCTTGTTTCGAAACTTGCTTCCATAGTTCATTCCCTAATAATCTTACAATGTCATCCCGTAATGTTGTGTTGCACCTTTTTCTTCTCAAGCATCCGGAGTCTGAGGTATCTAGACACCGATCAGATTTGAATCTCGGTCAGATATGATGGTTGGAACATATTTCCAAGATTTATAACATTGGTCTTTATATAACCCAGTAAGGTGATGTTAGGCCTAGCACACCTGGCCGGAGGCCCTATTGTTATAGTTTCCTTTTTAGCAAGGTTAACCATTCTTCCCTGGGGAAATTGTAAGACTTATTCTATAAGTTGTTCCTGATGGACCCTTTGTATATTCAAAGACCGGCCTTTGCTTGAATACCATATCAATGCTATCTTGAAGCATGTTTGTGGTGCTCAGATTTTCAATAAGAACATTTGGAGCACAATGCTAAATTTTCTTTATCAAATTATCCAAACACCGTTGTTTGGGTAATGTCATGAAATTTCTCCCCCCTTACCTAAAGGGGTTTCGATATTATATCTTGTCGTGGATATGTCATGGATATCATGCTCTATTTGTCCTTGGGAAGGATATAGCCCTGAATAATGTCTTTAAACACATTTTTCTTTCCATTGTTCCATTTAATCTGATGATCACCTTTTCCTTTCCATTGTTTTGTTGAACCTTTATGGTGGTCTATATGATCTAAGCAGTAATATTCTTCTGCTTATGTAAACACCTAGGTGTACAATCGTGTCAATAAGACCCTGTTACTATTGTTGATGACATTCCGGTAACCACCGATGGACGAGAACTTGGCCTATTGGTCCGCCTCATTCGACGAGCAGGAGAATGGTTCTCTTCGTTCCTCGGCCTTGGTACCGATGTTGTTGCCGACGTAACTGACGGTCTATCCTCTGACATGCCTTACTTACATGATCGTGCAAGACATCATCGCCATTCCTACTTTTAACCCACATGGTGGGCCCATAACCCACAGTTCCACATGATCGAAACCTGACTCTCCTATGCACCCCTGTTTCCATAGTTATTCCTCACGTGTGGCTACGTATGTAATTCACGAGGTATCTTTAGAGAGATCATCAACTCTGGTATCAAACACAATACTTTTCCCCGTTGCTTTGAACCCCTTTCACGCCCTGTTTCGGGCATCGAGCGATTGCCTACCCGCTCGAAACATCCCAAGATACCTCCTTACTTTGGTCTCGATATTTTCTTAAGTTTCAATTCAGGAGTTATTTTCAACCACTTTCCCCGATGTTATCGACTAGTTAGTCAAACTTGCAGAGGTCCGTTCTCCCGGAATACCCACCCTTTATTCTTTCGTAAGTACGATGGAGTTCTTGAAGAAAGGATGTCGACTTCATCATGATGACCTGAAGTGGAGAAATGAAGACATCAACGTAATGGATCGACCTCTTCGGGAAGAATGATACGTCTCCAACGTATCTATAATTTTTGATTGCTCCATGCTATATTATCTACTGTTTTGGACATTATTGGGCTTTATTATCCACTTTTATATTATTTTTGGGACTAACCTATTAACCAGAGGCCCAGCCCAGAATTGCTGTTTTTTACCAGTTTTAGGGTTTCGAAGAAAAGGAATATCAAACGGAGTCCAAACGGAATGAAACCTTCGGGAACATGATTTTCTCACCGAATACAACTTAGGAGACCTGGACCCTACGTCAAGCCAATTAACAGGAGATCACGAGGTAGGGGGCGCGCCTGCCCCCCTAGGCGCGCCCCCACCCTCGTGGGCCCCCTGTTGCTCCACCGACGTACTTCTTCCTCCTATATATATATCCACGTACCCCCAAACGATCGGGGACGGAGCCAAAAACCTAATTCCACCGCCGCAACTTTCTGTATCCACGAGATCCCATCTTGGGGCCTAATCCGGAGCTCCGCCGGAAGGGGAATCGGTCACGGAGGGCTTCTACATCATCATCCAAGCCCCTCCGATGAAGTGTGAGTAGTTTACATCAGACCTAATGGTCCATAGTTAGTAGCTAGATGGCTTCTTCTCTCTTTTTGGATCTCAATACAATGTTCTCCCCCTCTCTTGTGGAGATCTATTCGATGTAATCTTCTCTTTGCGGTGTGTTTGTTGAGACCGATGAATTGTGGGTTTATGATCCAGTCTATCTATGAATAATATTTGAATCTTCTCTGAATTCTTTTATGTATGATTGGTTATCTTTGCAAGTCTCTTCGAATTATCAGTTTGGTTTGGCCTACTAGATTGGTTGTTCTTGCCATGGGAGAAGTGCTTAGCTTTGGGTTCGATCTTGCGGTGTCCTTTCCTAGTGACAGAAGGGGCAGCAAGGCACGTATTGTATTGTTGCCATCGAGGATAACAAGATGGGGGTTTTATCATATTGCTTGAAACTATCCCTCTACATCATGTCATCTTGCTTAAGGCGTTACTCTGTTTTTAACTTAATACTCTAGATGCATGCTGGATAGCAGTGATGAGTGGAGTAATAGTAGTAGATGCAGGCAGGAGTTGGTCTACTTGTCTCGGACGTGATGCCTATATACATGATCATACCTAGATATTTTCATAACTATGCTCAATTTTGTCAATTACTCAACAGTAATTTGTTCACCCACCATAGAATACTTATGCTCTTGAGAGTAGCCACTAGTGAAACCTATGGCCCTCGGGTCTCTTTCTCATCATATTAATCTCCATCACTTTATTATTGCTTTCTTTTACTTTGCCTTTTACTTTTCACTTTGCATCTCTATACCAAAAATACCAAAAATATTATTTATCATCTCTATCAGATCTCACTTTCGTAAGTGACCGTGAAGGGATTGACAACCCCTAAGCACGTTGGTTGCGTTGAGCTATTGTTTTTGTGTAGGTACAAGGGACTCGAGCGTAGCCTCCTACTGGATTGATACCTTGGTTCTCAAAAACTGATGGAAATACTTACGCTACTTTGCTGCATCATCCTCTCCTCTTCGGGGAAATCCAACGCAGTGCTCAAGAGGTAGCAAAGAACAATCAAGACCGAGAAGATTCGTTAGGATCTCGTAACCAATCTTTCCCCCTTACTCCACCTCTTAAAATATCGGGACGAGATTTCTTATAGTGGAGGAGAATTGTAACGCCCAGATAATTAGCTACAGTAATCCCACATTAATGATGCCACATCACCATGATTACTGTTGTTAATCTTGCATTAGTTCAAAAATGATTCAAATTCAAATTTGAATTTAAGTCAAACGATAAAGGTTTTTTATGTTAAAACTAAAATGTTCGGAGTGAGCCAAATAGTGCATAGGTAATTATGGTGGAGAAACCACACTTTTATAAAATGTTTAAATAATCTAAAATGAATAAGACGCCGCACAACCAATTTAATAAATGCCTTTTATTATTTGTAAAATGTTAAAATATTTATTTAGGGGTTTTAAACTTGTTGTAACCGAGGTATAATTGGCGGTACTAATTTAGGTACAACTTTTATGTTTAAAAAAACTGAAGTAGAATAAAACAGGAAAGTAAAAAATAAATAAGATGAAAAGACAAAACAAAATAAAGTTAATAGGAGAAGGACCCCCTTTGGCCAACTGGGCCAAATGGCCCAACCGGCCAGCCCAATGACCTAGTCCTCCCACCACTCTCCCCCTTATCCCCCTGTAGGCCGAAACCTTAGCCTACCCACGCCCCACATCCCCCACTCACCTCGCTCTCCCCCTCCCCCCCCCCGATCTGGATCGAGATCGGGGGCACGACCCAGATGAGGCTGCGATGCTGCCGCTCATCCCCGACACCTCGCCAACCGCTGTCGCCAGAGCCACCTCGCCGCCCATCGCTACCCCGTACCGAAGCCGCCCCCGATGTCGCCGGATCTGCCGTCCTCCTCTCCATCGGTCGCCGCCACTTCACCGGCGACTCCGATGCCATCACCGCGCCCCGCGCCTCCCCTAGCGTGCTTCCCTTCAACACTGTGAGCGGGCATCGAAAACCCCCTCTCTCTGTCCCCCTCCATGTCCAGCGTTGTAGACTGTCGTCCCCCCGCTCCCACGGCATCGACCTCCTCCCCTACCCCCCCCCCCCCCCCCCCCCCCCCCCCCCCCCCCCCCCCCCCCCCCCCCCCCCCCCGTGCGCTCCCCGCCCCGTCCCCTGCTCTGCTTGACACACACCACATGCTATCGTGTTGCCCGCGTTTGCTCCTCGTGCCGTCATGCACGCGCGCACCCGCCGCGGGCCGTGACCATGCCTCGCCGTGGCCCTGCTACTGCTCCACCACGCCCTCCCTCACCTGCCCCACGCCGTTGCTCCCGCCTGCACGCCGCACACCCATGCTCGCCCTCACCGTCCCTGCGCTCGGGACGCCGGGACCCTGCCAGGCTCGCTCGTCCCGCTCCTCACAACTAACGCCGCGCCTCCGCACTCACCTCCCTCATCGCGCCTGCTAACCGCAGCCGGGTCTGCCCGCCTCGCGTGCCCGTTCGGGCTGCGCCCTGCACCCAGCGCCTGGCGCCTGTTAGCCCTCTTGTACATATGACAAGTGGGGCCCACCACCAAGAACATAAAAAAGGGTTTGAAAATAATAATAATAGGAAAATAGTTAGTTAATCAATTAACTTAATTAATCTGGTTTAATTGAACTTAATTAACTGCTAATTAAACTAACTAATTCTATTTAGTTAATCTGAGTCAATGACGAACAAGTCCCACCTGCCAGGGTTGACCTTGTCAACCTTTGGTCCTGTTGACATCATGCTGATGTCACGCTGACATCAAAATTGCATTTTCTAATTAATTTAAATCTGTTAATCCTAGTAAATGATTAAAATCTTTATAAATTGATATAAAATAATCGGTAACTCGGATGAAAATATTTTATACATGAAAGTTGCTCAGAACGATGAGAAGAATTCGAATACGTAGTTCGTTCGTCCTCCACACGTCCCTAGTATAGCAAACATGCAACTTTCCCCCTCCGGCCCGTCTGTCCCAAAACGCGAAACACCGGGAATACTTTCCCGGATGTTTCCCTCCTTCACCGACGTCACCTACTGCCGCGTTAGGGCACATCTAGCACCGCATATTGCCATGTTATGATTTTTGATGCTTTGATTGTTCTGTTATTTATTGTGTTCCCCCTCCGTTACTTCTTTCCGGTAGACCCCGAGACCGCAGTTGAGCCAGTGATCGACTACTTCACCTTTGAGGGTCCATTTTTGTCTGCAGAGCAACCACGCAAGCCCACCTTGATCAACCCGATATCGCCTATTCTTCTCTCTACTGCCTGCATTAGAGTAGTGTAGCATGTTACTGCTTTCCGATAGTCCTATTCTGATGCATAGCCTGTCTTTCCTACTACTGTTGTTACCTTTACCTTCAATCCTAAATGCTTAGTATAGGATACTAGTATTCCATCAGTGGCCCTACATTCTTGTCGGTCTGCCATGCTATACTATTGGGCCATGATAACTTGGGAGCTGATCACAGGTATATACTTATATACATAATATGTGATACATGTGGTGACTAAAGTCGGATCGCAGTACTAGGGAAAACCTGATACACAGAATATTACCAGCAGCGCTCTTCAAAATACGACACTACTGCTATTTAGCAGCAGCGCGTTCTGTGAAAACACGCTGCTGAATAGAAAATAGCAGTAGCGCGTCATCTCTAAACTGCACTACTGCTCCCATTGCCATGACCTCGCCGTCCAGCTAGTTATAGCAGTAGCGTCTTATGCCTTACCGCGCTACTGCTATTCTCCTTAGCTGTAGCGCTTTCTCATAACCGCGCTACTACTAACCCTACCTTATCCCCACACGTACGGCCGACCATGTCTCTCTCACTCACTCTCCCTCTCTCAGTCACTCCCGCCCGCGCTGATAACCGTTGTCGTTCGTCGCCGCCGCCGCCGCCGTCCGTCCGGCACCGAGGTACTCCCTCCTTCCGTCCCTCCTCCTCCTCCCTCCGCCTGCGGCCGCCCCCTCCTCCCTCCTCCGCCGGCAGCCCTCCTCCCACCGCCCCTCCCTCCTCCTCCTCCGACCGCCCCTCCCTCCTCCTCCTCCGTCCACCCCCTCCCCCTCCTCTCTCCTCCCTCCCTCCCTCCCTTGTCTCTGTTTTTGCAAATCATAGGTAACTAGTTTATTTAGTAAGTGATTATTATAACTAGTTTATTTATATTAAGTGCTTAATAGAAATAGTTTATTTAGTAAGTGCTTAATAGAACTAGTTTATTTAGTAAGTAGTTAATAAAACTAGTTTATTTAGTAAGTACTTAATAAAACTAGTTTATTTACTGTTAGGATTATATATAAGATATTTTCAAATGTTTTTTTTCATATTTTGAACCATTGAAATGCAATGACCATCGATAAGTGGCCTATGTTTTGCGGAGTGTTGATTAATTTCCGTTCCGGCAAATTTCAGGCGCTCGATATGTCCTTTTTTTAGCAAAGGTCATACCGGATTTTTTGGGTTTTGCCGTCGAGTTATAATCTTTGAATTTTGAACACAGGAGATGTCTGATGACGATGGGATCTTGGAGTGTGTGTACTGCCACGATGACCGAGGTGTGTGCGATAGGTTTCCTCACCTATAAAACGATAGGTTTTTCACCGTGAAGCTGGAAGAGACCTTCGATGTTTGTACGGTACGCAACGACAAGCATTTCATCGTATTTAATATCATCACTTGTGCTTCTTTTGTTCAACGTGTAATTTATGGATTTTTTCTCAATTCGATTAGTACACCCCGTGCCATGCTAGACCATATGTATTGGAGAAGCTTGGTTCTGGTTTATATGACTTTGAGAATGTGGAGACGAGGAGGGCTCACTTAAGAACTAAACACGGTTATGAGTTTCTGGTTAAGTTCTACAATGCGGTCGATTGCTCCCATTTTGGTTGCTCTAATTGGGAAGCTCTCTGCAAGTCATATGGATTTGAGGAGGGAATGCGAATAAGATTTGATATTTGTCCTGAAGATTATGATGATAATGATAATATCGACATCTGGGTGGATGTGGATATGCCTCCAGTTTTGCCTAGATGTGAGTTTGCCAAACTAATTTGTTAAGTTCAGTAATTTATGTTGTTAATTTAAAACTATTTGGTGTTCGTCCGTACTAAACTTATTTATTTATAATTTTCAGCTTATTTCTTATCTTCAAGAAATACTCGGAAGGTAGTAGACAACACATACTACAGCTATGACTCCAAGCTTAATTGTGAGGAGAAAGGTTATCTTGTCTCATTCATAGAAGATGTTGAGGCCTTCAAAAACAATCACTCTATCAGCCCAAATTATACTAGATACGTGCCACTAGTCCATACATTGCTTGATGATAACTTCATTGCCAAAAACTTGGTAAGATTTTGTTAATGATGGTAACTTCATTGCATACATTATTCTTAAGTAAACCATTGCTAACTATATATGTTACTATTGCATTTTTGAACAGAGACTCCTGAAGCAGGTTGTGCCTGATATGCTACTTACCGAAGGTGATATGCATATGGTTAGCTTACGACCAACTCCTTCGGAGGCTTACCATACTGCATACTCGATTTCTTCAAATGATGGTAGGCTCAAAATCAAAGAATGGAGCAAAGTGATGAATGCGCACACGCAAATAATTGGAGACAAAATGAATGTGCGCAAGCCACAAGTTGGAGATAGGTTTATGTCCATTCTCCATTATGGTGAAGGACCGGTTTATCTGTTTTATGGTATTTTAGCTAGGAGAGAGGAGTAGGCCCTAAGTATTAAGAACAATTAGTTAGTGTTGATTATATATGACTACAATGTCTTAGACTTGATGGTGATGCTGAGTAGGAGTAGTGATTATCATTACTATGATGATGAGGAGGAGGAGTTGTTATTATAACTAGTGACGAAGTTGTTATATGACATTGGACGAAAATGATGATTATGAGGAGTTATGTGACAATGATGTATTATTATGATAAGTTGTTAATGATATTATGATGATGATGATAAGTTATTATGTCATTGGGTGAAAGAACTGCCGATTAGTTTCAAATGGATGGATCCAAAGTGACCATTGGTTACTTTGGATCCATGCACTTGAAACTAATCCAAGGTTCTTTCACCTAGTGATTTAATAACTCATTATGATGTAAAAACAATCTCTAAATTGCTACTGTATGAAAAATTCTATACAGGTATATGAATACGACCTAAAATTCAAGAGAAATGGAATAGGGAATAATGGTAGTAGCGATTGTTTTCGAAAGCACTACTAGTAATTACCAGTAGCGCTTGACTAGGCAAGCGCTACTACTAAGTAGATATAGCAGTAGCGAGTGCCTGTAGGCGCTACTGCTAAGCATTAGCTGTAGCGCCTTATCAGTAGCGCGCCTACCCGCGCTACTGATAGGCCAAAAAACGGCGCTACTGCTAGTCTTTTCCCTAGTAGTGTCAGCTCGTAGAGTACCCGCAAGTGATTCCGATGTGGGGGCTGAAGGGGCAGGTGGTTCCATCCAGGTAGTGGTGGGCCTGGGTTCCCAATGACCCCCGACTATTACTTTGTGGCAGAGCGACAGGGCAAGTGGAGACCACCTAAGTGAGAGATGGGCCTGGCCCTGGTCGGCGTCCACGGTTACATCAATTAACAAGCTTAATGAGATCTTGGTATTTGATAAGAGTCTGGCCACTGGCTTATACACACTAACCAACTACGCGGGAACAGTTATGGGCACTCGATGTCGTGGTATCAGCCGAAGCCTTCTTGACGTCAGCGACTGAGCGGCGCGTGCTGGATTGGACTGGAACACTTTCTCTTGTATTAGGGAGGCTAGGTCTGCTTACCGGTCAGGCACGCAACGTGCAGGTTTGCAATGGGCGATGGGCCCAAAGCCCTGTAGCGCGCATAGGATTTATACCGACGTGCTGACCTCTCTATTGTGCCTAGGTGGGGTTGGGACGTGTTGATCTTCCGAGGCCGGGCATGACCCAGGAAAGTGTGTCCGGCCAAAGGGGATCGAGCGTGTTGGGAAATGTGGTGCACCCCTGCAGGGAAGTTTATCTATTCGAATAGCTGTGTCCCTCGGTAAAAGGACAACCCGGAGTTGTACCTTGACCTTATGACAACTAGAACCTGATACTTAATAAAACACACCCTTTCAAGTGCTAGATACAACTCGGTGATCGCTCTCTCACAGGGCGACGAGGAGAGGATCGCCGGGTAGGATTATGCGATGATACTTGGTTAACTTACCATCTACTCTCTTCTACTGCTTCAAGATGGAGGCTACCAGAAGCATAGTCGATAGGACTAGCTACACCCTCTTATTCTGGCATTCTGCAGTTCAGTCCACATATACTACTCCTTTCATTCTGCAGTGTAGATCCTTGCTTGCGAGTACTTTGGATGAGTACTCACGGTTGCTTTGCTCCCCCTTTTCCCCCTTCCTATATCTGGTTATGCTGGAGTCTAGGGGCCAAAGGATCCCGAGGATGATTCTATGTGGAGTTCAACTTTGAGGAGTAGTTAGGAGGTCCCAGGCAGTAGGCCTTGCCTTTTCGATCGTTGCTACTTTTGTGCTAGCCTTATTAAGTCAAACTTGTTTAACTTATGTTTGTACTCAGATATTATTGTTTCCGCTGACTCTTGTGTATTCAAGCTTATGTATTCAAGCCCTCGAGGCCCCTGCTTGTAATATAAAGCTTGTATTATTTTAATTTGTGTCTAGAGTTGTGTTGTGATATCTTCTCGTGAGGTCCTTGATCTTGATCTTACACATTTGCATGTATGATTAGTGTATGGTCAAATCGAGGGCGTCACAAGAGGTAGTACATTACACAAAATCGTAGGTGGCATGTAGGAATTCCAGTGCACTACATTAGGCTCCCTTAGAGTGCTTGCTAGTCCAACATACAGAGTCATGGCTAGTTTATGCTACACACACAATCGTTAATTGGTGGTTTAAATATGCACAAGGGATATGCAATGTATTATCATGTAGAGATGTCTGAAATTAGCCATGTCGACTTGTAGACAGGGTTACACAATGAAAAAGTACAAGATGTATGTGGCAATTTCATGGAACATCGCAAAAAAAGGAGAGGTTGAAGTGAGCCTATACAGTGTGCTATGGTAGGTCACTCCTCCATTGCAATCATCGTGACATGTTATTTGTATGTCAGTTCTATTGGCCAAGTTTGTTAGGGATAGTTATTACGAGTTATCCTAAGAAAATAAGCACATGTGAATATAAGCTCCAGGTAATAAGCGAAGCAGCTCTTTTCATTACCTTCCTTTTTAGCTTATCTTTGGTATGATCAGTGAAAAATCTAGATTGCATTATATTTTGTCATTTTTCTGCCCATATGAAAATTAATTTGACTTGCAAACATCACAAATTGATCCCACTGCAGTAATAAATATGATAGGAAAACAGACCATGACTATTTGTTCAAAATGCAAATACAAAGATACCATCTACTTGGCACAATCTACTTTGGTCAATATCTTCCATAGAGATCACATTGCCTAATTTAAATGAAGAACGCATGACCCACATTTAAATGGAGAACAATTATTTATTGAAATTCGATGGTCCAAGTGGCTGGTTATTATCATATAGCAGCACCACCTGAAAGCATCATATAGCAGCAGAAGCTCATAGCAACTCATCATACAGCAGCAACAGTGTGCAATTCATCATATACAAGCAGTAGCTCATAGCAATTCATCATATAGAAGCAGCAGGAGTAGCTCATAACAATTAATCATATAGCAGCAGCAGAAGTAGCTCATAGCAATTCATCATATAGCAGCAGCAGGATCAGCTTATAGCAACTCATCATATAGCAGCAGCAGGTCATCGCAATTCATCATATAGCAGCAGCAACTCATAGCAATTCATCATTTAGGAGCAGCAGGAGCAGCTCATAGCAATGCATCATATAGCAGCAGCAGAAGCAGATCATAGCAATTCATCGTATACTTGATCAGAACGAAAATTTGGCAAAAACATCAGGGGAGATCCTCACCTTGTTGTATGAGCTCATTCTTCAACAGCACCTCAAGGCCATGGCCTGGGAGGAGGAAAGGGGGAATAAGCTGCCTTCTGCTGCAGTGTGGCATCAGCCGTAGTTGTGCGGCACTCGCTGGAGTAGTGCGTTGGACGGACCACAGTGGAGTGGCTGCTAGAGACCATGAGAATGAGGGGCGGCGCCAGAGGGAGGAGCAGTTGGGGAGATTTGGCCCTACCCGCCGGCCATGTAGCCTAGCTAGATAGAGCATCGTCAAGGACCAGGACAGATGGGACCAGTGGCGACGGCTCGCTGGAGGAACCCCATTGCTGCAAGGAGGGGATCGAGGTAGAGGGAAAGGGGAGAGGAGATGCAAGTGGGCAGAGCAATTGCATTTTGAGTGTAATATAGGCACACAATAGTCGTTTCACTATTCCCCTTCCCTTCAATTTTTAGTGAGCTTCTACTCGAAACACCTCCCCCCAAAGTGAAATAAGTTAAGCCCAAGCCCATAACTCAAAAATGACTTCTTTTACATCTTTTATGGATTATTTTCACAATAAGCTCTGAAAAGGCAGAATAGAACTGGACCTTAACCTGCAATTCAATTATGCATGCAATAATGAATCACTCCTTCCTGCTATAGTGTACATTTAGGCATCATCATACATGGCATAACCTAATACATGTGCATTCCATTGTAGAATCTGGAATATGCAATGCTTATGTTAGTTCATACGTTGCACATGATGTTTAAATGCCCCTTAAATCTGGTCAGTCAAGTGAAGGTCTTTAAGCCTCCTTCTTTGCTTCTTTTCTTGATACATTTGTTCAAGTGCTTGTTTGCATCAGCCAGCCATACCAGAACTGTTTGCTTTGATTACTTGTTGTTCTTGACCTAACACTCTAACAGAGCTTTTCAACGATTTAAACACTAAGGGTTGCTGTAGTGGGGGCTTGTCTAACTCATAGGTGACATAAAGGTTTGGCTGTACACTAAAGTAGGCTCTCCAAGAGTACCTGGAGATCCAATTCGTAGGTATGCCTAGTTTTTACGTAGTGCACACATAGTAAATGCTCATTTCATTGTGTGCAAGTGCAAGAGATGTGGCATGTTTCATTATGTGGTGTTGTTTTGTTATAATTTCATTCTTTTGTGTTGTTTAGAGACTAGAAAGTATACATATTTATCTTCCTACGAGATGAGTAACTAGTTTGTGTCACCTTGCAGAGGTGGTGCAATGAAGATAAGATCGAGGATTTCCAAGTACATGATGTTAGGAAGGAGCCTTGCAAGAGAAGTAGGAGCAGCGCTGAGCCTGTTCAACCAGTTAAGGTAAGTCACTGTAACCAACTCAACAGTTCAATTCCTTGTTTGTTTCATGCATAACTAATTTGCTCTTTTCAATTGCTTTATTTGTCCTCAGTTAATGAGAGGACCAAAAAATGATGCCTGATGTTGGGTACTTGTATAACTGTTAGTTGACATAATTAAAGGCCTTACCATTTAATTACTCTGGCGAAGTCTGCCTGAAGCTTTGAAGTCTATTAACCAACTATTACTGCATGAGGCTCACAATCTAGTTTATACTAGGCTAGTGATTGCATAGCTTTGCTTGCTGTAGTAGGTTTGTATGAATCCCTCTGTTGTTCATTATGCTCCCTAAGACTTTAATTGAGCTACAGAATGGCCAACTACTTGCTTACCTATACGCAACGTGTTGTCTAAATTTGTAACTTGTCTGTGTTTTGGATTTGGCCCCAACATCATGCTCCTCTGGTGAGCTAAGAGAGATTTCTGTATGTAGGCTACACAGACTACCATTTTTATAATTTTTAAAATATCACCTGCTTATGCTTCATGATGTGTAACATTATTGTTAGTCTTGTTTTGCCATGTACAAAATAGTCTGTCTTGCTCGCTTCACAAATATCCCTAGTCATGTGTACTTACAGAAACATTTCAGGATGAAGTGACATCAACACAAAGATCTACGAGCAGTGCGGCATGGACGTTACCGAATGATTATGGATTGGAATTGGAATGTGCTGATGTTATCGAGCATCAACTAGAGGTGGCAAGACAACGTGTACATGATTCTCAACGTACAATCAACAAGTTGCGACTGTACATGCAAGTATTAGATGCAGGAGTCAAAAAACGAAATAATACACTGAGGAAACCACGAAGGAATTGGAGATTTTGCAGACTGAAATTTGTGCTATCTGAATCTGGCCAATCCTATTTTCTGAAGAGATTATAGTTCAAATGGTAAGTTCTGTTGATGCGTGTCCATGATGTATGAGCTTTATTTGTCCAGTGTATGTAATTTGTTGTTTGTGTACACTTTATTATCACTGGTGCCGAACTATAATGCCCAGTGGGTATATTTGGCTGTAATTTATTTATTGTATAGTGTAGGATTATTGTACGTTTCTAAGCCTTAGTCTTTTTATTGTATAGTGTATGTTTTTTAGACGCGATAGTATAGAGTAGGATATTGGTCCAAGGGGGGGGCGGCCAAGGGGGGACTTACCCCCCAAGTCAGGTGGGGCGCCCCCCACCCCTAGGGTTTCCAACCCTAGGCGCAGGGGGAGGCCCATGGGGGCGCACCAGCCCACCAGGAGCTGGTTCCCCTCCCACTTCAGCCCATGGGCCCCTCTGAGATAGGTGGCCCCACCCGGTGGACCCCCGGGACCCTTCCGGTGGTCCCGGTACAATACCGATTACCACCGAAACTTTCCCGATGGCCGAAATTGGACTTCCTATATATAAATCTTCACCTCCGGACCATTCCGAAACTCCTCGTGACATCCAGGATCTCATCCGGGACTCCGAACAACTTTCGGGTTACCGCATACTAATATCTCTACAACCCTAGCATCACCGAACCTTAAGTGTGTAGACCCTACGGGTTCGGGAGACACGCAGACATGATCGAGACGACTCTCCGGTGAATAACCAACAGCGGGATCTGGATACCCATGTTGGCTCCCACATGTTCCACGATGATCTCATCGGATGAACCACGATGTCGAGGATTCAATCAATCCCGTATTCAATTCCCTTTGTCAATCGATACGTTACTTGCCCGAGATTCGATCGTCGGTATCCCAATACCTCGTTCAATCTCGTTACCGGCAAGTCACTTTACTCGTACCGTAATGCATGATCCCATGACCAAACACTTGGTCACATTGAGCTCATTATGATGATGCATTACCGAGTGGGCCCAGAGATACCTCTCCGTCATATGGAGTGACAAATTCCAGTCTCGATCCGTGTCAACCCAACAGATACTTTCGGGGATACCTGTAGTATACCTTTATAGTCACCCAGTTACGTTGTGACGTTTGGTACACCTAAAGCACTCCTACGGCATCCGGGAGTTACACGATCTCATGGTCTAAGGAAATGATACTTGACATTGGAAAAGCTCTAGCAAACGAACTACACGATCTTGTGTTATGCTTAGGATTGGGTCTTGTCCATCACATCATTCTCCTAATGATGTGATCCCGTTAACAATGACATCCAATGTCCATAGTCAAGAAACCATGACTATCTGTTGATCAACGAGCTAGTTAACTAGAGGCTCACTAGGGACATGTTATGGTCTATGTAATCACACATGTATTATGATTTCCGGATAACACAATTATAGCATTAATAATAGACAATTATCATGAACAAGGAAATATAATAATAATAATTTTATTATTGCCTCTAGGGCATATTCCAACAGTCTCCCACTTGCACTAGAGTCAATAATCTAGTTACATTGTGATGAATCGAACACCCATAGAGTTCTGGTGTTGATCATGTTTTGCTCGCGAAAGAGGTTTAGTCAATGGATCTGCGACATTCAGATCCGTATGTACTTTGCAAATATCTATGTCTCCATCTTGAACATTTTCATGAATGGAGTTGAAGCGACGCTTGATGTGCCTGGTCTTGTTGTGAAACCTGGGCTCCTTGGCAAGGGCAATAGCTCCAGTGTTGTCACATAAGAGAGTGATCGGCCCCGACGCATTGGGTATGACTCCTAGGTCGGTGATGAACTCCTTCATCCAGATTGCTTCATGCGCTGCCTTTGAGGCTGCCATGTACTCCGCTTCACATGTAGGTCCCGCCATGATGCTTTGCTTGCAACTGCACTAGCTTACTGCCCCACCATTCAAAATATACACGTATCCGGTTTGTGACTTAGAGTCATCCAGATCTGTGTCGAAGCTAGCGTCGACGTAACCCTTTACGACGAGCTCCTCGTCACCTCCATATACAAGAAACATATCCTTAGTCCTTTTCAGGTACTTCAGGATGTTCTTGACCGCTGTCCAGTGTTCCATGCCGGGATTACTTTGGTACCTTCCTACCAAACTCACGGCATGGTTTACATCAGGTCTGGTACACAGCATGGCATACATGATAGACCCTATGGCTGAGGCATAGGGGACGACACTCATCTTTTCTCTATCTTCTGCCGTGGTCAGACATTGAGCTAAGCTCAATTTCACACCTTGCAACATAGGCAAGAACCCCTTCTTGGACTGATCCATATTGAATTTCTTCAATATCTTATCAAGGTATGTGCTTTGTGAAAGACCTATGAGGCGTCTCGATCTATCTCTATAGATCTTGAGGCCTAATATGTAAGCAGCTTCTCCAAGGTCCTTCATTGAAAAACACTTATTCAAGTAGGCCTTAATACTGTCCAAATGTTCTATATCATTTCCCATCAAAAGTATGTCATCCACATATAATATGAGAAATGCTACAGAGCTCCCACTCACTTTCTTGTAAACATAGGCTTCTCCATAAGTCTGCATAAACCCAAACGCTTTGATCATTTCATTAAAGCGAATGTTCCAACTCCAAGATGCTTGCACCAGCCCATAGATGGAGCGCTGGAGCTTGCATACCTTGTTAGCATTCTTAGGATCGACAAAACCTTCCGGCTGCATCATATACAATTCTTCCTTAAGAAAGCCGTTAAGGAATGCCGTTTTGATGTCCATTTGCCATATCTCATAATCATAGTATGCGGCAATTGCTAACATGATTCGGACGGACTTCAGCTTCGCTACGGGTGAGAAGGTCTCATCGTAGTCAACCCCTTGAACTTGTCGATAACCCTTAGCGACAAGTCGAGCCTTATAGATGGTAACATTACCATCCACGTCCGTCTTCTTCTTAAAGATCCATTTATTCTCTATCGCTCGCCGATCATCGGGCAAGTCTGTCAAAGTCCATACTTTGTTTTCATACATGGATCCTATCTCGGATTGCATGGCTTCAAGCCATTTGTTGGAATCTGGGCCCGCCATTGCTTCTTCATAGCTCGAAGGTTCACCGTTGTCTAACAACATGATTTCCAGGACAGGGTTGCCATACCATTTTGGTGTGGAACGTGTCCTTGTGGACCTTCGAAGTTCAGTAGCAACTTGATCCGAAGTACCTTGATCATCATCATTAACTTCCTCTCTAGTCGGTGCAGGCACCACGGGAACATCTTCCTAAGCTGCGCTACTTTCCGGTTCAAGAGGCAGTACTTCATCGAGTTCTACTTTCCTCCCACTTACTTCTCTCGAGAGAAACTCTTTCTCCAGAAAAGACCCGTTCTTGGCAACAAAGATCTTGCCTTCGGATCTGAGGTAGAAGGTATACCCAATGGTTTCTTAGGGTATCCTATGAAGACGCATTTTTCCGACTTGGGTTCGAGCTTTTCAGGTTAAAGTTTCTTGACATAAGCATCGCATCCCCAAACTTTTAGAAACGACAGCTTAGGTTTCTTCCCAAACCATAATTCATACGGTGTCGTCTCAACAGATTTAGACGGTGCCCTATTTAAAGTGAATGTAGTTGTCTCTAGAGCGTATCCCCAAAATGATATCGGTAAATCAGTGAGTGACATCATAGATCGCACCATATCCAATAGAGTGCGATTACGACGTTCGGACACACCGTTACACTGAGGTGTTCCTGGCGGCGTGAGTTGTGAAACGATTCCACATTTCCTTAAGTGCGTACCAAATTCGTGACTTAAATATTCTCCCTCACGATCTGATCGTAATAATTTTATCTTTCGGTCACGTTGATTCTCTACCTCATTCTGAAATTCCTTGAACTTTTCAAAGGTCTCAGACTTGTGTTTCATCAAATAGACATACCCATATCTACTTAAGTCATCAGTCAGAGTGAGAACATAACGATAGCCACCGCGAGCCTCAACGCTCATTGGACCGCACACATCAGTATGTATAATTTCCAATAAGTTGGTTGCTCGATCCATTGTTCCGGAGAACGGAGTCTTGGTCATTTTACCCATGAGGCATGGTTCACACGTGTCAAATGATTCGAAATCAAGAGACTCCAAAAGTCTATCTGTATGGAGCTTCTTCATGCGTTTGACACCGATGTGACCAAGGCGGCAGTGCCACAGATATGTGGGACTATCATTATCGATCTTACATCTTTTGGTATTCACACTATGAATATGTGTAACATCACGTTCGAGATTCATTAAGAATAAACCATTGACCAGCGGGGCATGACCATAAAACATATCTCTCATATAAATAGAACAACCATTATTCTCGGATTTAAATGAGTAGCCATCTCGTATTGAATGAGATCCAGATACAATGTTCATGCTCAAAGCTGGCACTAAATAACAATTATTGAGGTTTCAAACTAATCTCATAGGTAAATGTAGAGGTAGCGTGCCGACGGCGATCACATCGACCTTGGAACCATTCCCGACGCGCATCGTCACCTCGTCCTTCGCCAGTCTCCGCTTATTCCGCAGCTCCTGTTTTGATTTACAAATATGAGCAACCGCACCGGTATCAAATACCCAGGAGCTACTACGAGTACTGGTAAGGTACACATCAATTACATGTATATCACATATACCTTTAGTGTTGCTGGCCTTCTTGTCCGCTAAGTATTTGGGGCAGTTCCGCTTCTAGTGTCCCTTTCCCTTGCAATAAAAGCACTCAGTCTCAGGTTTGGGTCCATTCTTTGGCTTCTTCCCGGCAACTGATTTACCGGCCGCGGCAACTCCCTTGCCTTCCTTCTTGAAGTTCTTCTTACCCTTGCCTTTCTTGAAACTAGTGGTTTTATTGACCATCAACACTTGATGCTCCTTTTTGATTTCCACCTCCGCTGATTTCAGCATTGAAAATACTTCAGGAATAGTTTTCACCATCCCCTGCATATTGTAGTTCATCACAAAGCTCTTCTAGCTAGGTGGGAGCAACTGAAGGATTCTGTCAATGACCGCCTCGTCCGGGAGGTTAATGTCCAGCTGGGACAAGCGGTTGTGCAACCCAGACATTTTGAGTATGTGCTCACTGACAGAACTATTTTCCACCATCTTATAACTGTAGAACTTGTCGGAGACTTCATATCTCTCGACCCGGGCATGAGCTTGGAAAATCATTTTCAGCTCTTCGAACATCTCATATGCTCCGTGTTGCTCAAAACGCTTTTGGAGCCCCGGTTCTAAGTTGTAAAGCATGCCGCACTGAACGAGGGAGTAATCATCAGCACGCGACTGCCAAGCGTTCATAACGACTTGGTTCTCTGGGATGGGTGCTTCACCTAGCGGTGTATGCTTTCTTGGCAGCTATGAGGATGATCCTCAGGTTCCGGACCCAGTCCGTACAGTTTCTGCCATCATCTTTCAGCTTGGTTTTCTCTAGGAACGCATTGAAGTTGAGGTTGACATGAGCGTTGGCCATTTGATCTACAAGACATTTTGCAAAGGTTTTTAGACTAAGTTCATGATAATTAAGTTCATCTAATCAAATTATTTAATGAACTCCCACTCAGACAGACATCCCTCTAGTCATCTAAGTGATACATGATCCGAGTCAACTAGGCCGTGTCCGATCATCACGTGAGACGGACTAGTCATCATCGGTGAACATCTTCATGTTGATCGTATCTTCTATACGACTCATGTTCGACCTTTCGGTCTTCCATGTTCCGAGGCCATGTCTGTACATGCTAGGCTCGTCAAGTCAACCTAAGTGTATTGCGTGTGTAAATCTGGCTTACACCCGTTGTATTCGAACGTTAGAATCTATCACACCCGATCATCATGTGGTGCTTCGAAACAACGAACCTTCGCAACGGTGCACAGTAAGGGGGAACACTTTCTTGAAATTATTGTGAAGGATCATCTTATTTAAGCTACCGTCGTTCTAAGCAAATAAGATGTAAAACATGATAAACATCACATGCAATCAAATAGTGACATGATATGGCCAATATCATTTTTCTCCTTTTGATCTCCATCTTCGGGGCGCCATGATCATCATCGTCACCGGCATGACACCATGATCTCCATCATCATGATCTCCATCATCGTGTCTTCATGAAGTTGTCTTGTAATCTATTACTTCTACTACTATGGCTAACGGTTTAGCAATAAAGTAAAGTAATTACATGACGTTTATGTTGACACACAGGTCATAAATAAATTAAGACAACTCCTATGGCTCCTGCCGGTTGTCATACTCATCGACATGCAAGTCGTGATTCCTATTACAAGAACATGATCAATCTCATACATCACATATATCATTCATCACATCCTTTTAGCCATATCACATCACACGGCACATGCTGCAAAAACAAGTTAGACGTCCTCTAATTGTTGTTGCAAATTTTTTACGTGGCTGCTATAGGTTTCTTAGCAAGAACGTTTCTTACCTATGCCAAAACCACAACATGATATGCCAATTTCTATTTACCCTTCATAAGGACCCTTTCCATCGAATCCGATCCGACTAAAGTGGGAGAGACAGACACCCGCTAGCCACCTTATGCAACTAGTGCATGTCAGTTGGTGGAACCTATCTCACGTAAGCGTACATGTAAGGTCGGTTCGGGCCGCTTCATCCCACGATGCCGCCGAATCAAGATAAGACTAGTAACGGCAAGTAAATTGACAAAATCGACGCCCACAACATCTTGTGTTCTACTCGTGCATAGAAACTACGCATAGACCTAGCTCATGATGCCACTGTTGGGGAACATAGCAGAATTTTAAAATTTTCTACGCATCACCAAGATCAATCTATGGAGTCATCTAGCAACGAGGGAGAGGGGAGGGCATCTACATACCCTTGTAGATCACGAGCGGAAGCGTCCAAGAGAACGGGGTTGATGGAGTCGTACTCGTCGTGATCCAAATCACCGATGACCGAGCGCCGAACGGACGGCACCTCCGCGTTCAACACACGTACGGTTGGGGAAGACGTCTCCTCCTTCTTGATCCAGCAAGGGGAAGGAGAGGTTTATGGAGATCCAGCAACACGACGGCGTGGTGGTGGAAGCAGCAATGATCTCTGCAGGGCTTCGCCAAGCTCCAACGAGAGGGAGAGGTGTTACGAGGGGAGAGGGAGGCGCCAGGGACTTGGGTGCGGCTGCCCTCCCTCCCCCCCCCCACTATATATAGGGACCCTAGGGGGGCGCCGGCCCTAGGAGATCCCATCTCCAAGGGGGGTGGCGGCCAAGGGGGGACTTGCCCCCCAAGTCAGGTGGGGCGCCCCCACCCCTAGGGTTTCCAACCCTAGGCGCAGGGGGAGGCCCATGGGGGCGCACCAGCCCACCAGGGGCTGGTTCCCCTCCCACTTCAGCCCATGGGGCCCTCCGGGATAGGTGGCCCCACCCGGTGGACCCCCGGGACCCTTCCGGTGGTCCCGGTACAATACCGATTACCACCGAAACTTTCCCGATGGCCGAAACTGGACTTCCTATATATGAATCTTCACCTCCGGACCATTCCAGAACTCCTCGTGACGTCCAGGATCTCATCCGGGACTCCGAACAACTTTCGGGTTACCGCATACTAATATCTCTACAACCCTAGCGTCACTGAACCTTAAGTGTGTAGACCCTACGGGTTCGGGAGACACGCAGACATGACCGAGATGACTCTCCAGTCAATAAACAACAACGGGATCTGGATACCCATGTTGGCTCCCATATGTTCCACGATGATCTCATCGGATGAACCACGATGTCGAGGATTCAATCAATCCCGTATTCAATTCCCTTTGTCAATCGGTACGTTACTTGCTCGAGATTCGATCGTCGGTATCCCAATACCTCGTTCAATCTCGTTACCGGCAAGTCACTTTACTCGTACCGTAATGCATGATCCCGTGACAAACACTTGGTCACATTGAGCTCATTATGATGATCCATTACCGAGTGGGCCCAGAGATACCTCTTCGTCATACGGAGTGACAAATTCCAGTCTCGATCCGTGTCAACCCAACAGATACTTTCGGGGATATCTATAGTATACCTTTATAGTCACCCAGTTATGTTGTGACGTTTGGTACACCCAAAGAACTCCTACGGCATCCGGGGAGTTACACGATCTCATGGTCTAAGGAAATGATACTTGACATTGGAAAAGCTCTAGCAAACGAACTACACGATCTTGTGCTATGCTTAGGATTGGGTCTTGTCCATCACATCATTCTTCTAATGATGTGATCCCGCTATCAATGACATCCAATGTCCATAGTCAGGAAACCATGACTATCTATTGATCAACGAGCTAGTTAACTAGAGGCTCACTAGGGACATGTTATGGTCTATGTATTCACACATGTATTATGATTTCCGGATAACACAATTATAGCATGAATAATAGACAATTATCATGAACAAGGAAATATAATAATAATCATTTTATTATTGCCTCTAGGTCATATTTCCAACAAATGGCCCGCGGACCTCTAGCAGGCCGAAATAGATGTTAATTTTGTCTTGGCCCTTTTACTTTACAGGACAGTAAGAGGCCGAAAGTGTTATGGGGCAGAGGAGGCCCAATTTGCAAACTAGGCTTTTAACAGGCCGAAAGTCGCAGTGGGCTGGAATGATGCCCTGCAGAACGTGGGCCCCTAATGGACCAAAAGTCAAAGGCCTAACTATTGTGCGGGCCGTTAATAGGCCGAGAGACAAAATGGGCTAGGAGTTGCCTCATTTACCGAATGGGCCGATTACAGGTCTAATGTCACAGTGGGCTAGAATTGGTGCAACTGTAGAATGGGCCGAGAAATGGCCCAAAGACGTTCCGGGCCGTTAATGGGCTGGAATTAACGATGGGCCGCTAACAGGCCAAAAGAAGCTCGGGCCGCTATTGGGCCCAAAGATGTAGCGGGCCGTTAACGGGCTAAAACTGACGATGGGCTGGAAATTGGCAAATGTAGAATGGGCCTTTGATGGGCCGATTCTGTGTAACGTGTATGGGCCGTGCTTGTAAATGGGCATGACTCAAGTAGGCCGCTAATGGGCCAGCCCTCTTATTTTGACAGGCCCGACCTTTTAACTTGAATGGGCCACTGTTGGGCCGGTCCACGTGTCGACATATCATAGGCGCATCTCGCCCATTGGATGAGTGACACATATGCCAACGTGGAGCTGACACATGGTTCCGTCAGCAATTGAGAATTTTACACATGGAAAATCATCATTGGTCGTGGCTATTAGCGGGTTATCGGATCCAAAACTAGACTCGATAGCTTAATGGCAACCCGTTACGATGGATGCCACGTGTCGGACACCCTTGACAAAAGCACTTCCATGACGTGACATTTATCATCATGGAAGTGAACACTTCTGTCATGATAATTTTGGTAATGTCATGGAACACTTCTACGAAAACACAGGTATGACTATCTTGATTCTGTCTTAAAGGGGGCACCTGGGTGGGCACAACGCACCAGGGCGCGCACCCCTCCAAGCGCGCCCAGGTGTGTTGTCCCCACCTGGTCGCCCCGCAGACCTTGAAATAGATGCTATAAAATCCTATTTTCCAGAAAAAATCAGGGAGAAAGAATTATCGCACTACCCGATACGGGGCTGCCGTCACCTCCTATTCTTCATCGGGAGGCCAGATCTGGATTCCGTTTGGGGCTCCGAAGAGGGGGATCTTCGATCTTCGTCATCACCAACCCTTCTCCATCGCCAATTCCATGATGCTCCCCACCGAGAGTGAGTAATTCCTTCGTAGGCTCGCTGGTCGGTGAGGACTTGGATGAGATTCATCATGTAATCTAGTTAGTTTTGTTAGGGCTTGATCCCTAGTATCCACTATGCTCTGAGATTGATGTTTCTATGACTTTGCCATGCTCAATGCTTTTCACTTTGGGCCCAGGTGCCATGCTTTCAGATCTGAACCGTTTATGTTATCACCATTATATCTATGTTCTAGATCCGATCTTGCAAGTTATAGTCACCTACTACGTGTTATGATCCGGCAACCCCGGAGTGACAATAGTCAGGACCACTCCCGGTGATAACCATAGTTTGAGGAGTTCATGTATTCACCATGTGTTAATGCTTTGTTCCGGTTCTCTATTAAAAGGAGACCTTAATATCCCTTAGTTTCCAATAGGACCCCGCTGCCACGGGAGGGTAGGACAAAAGATGTCATGCAAGTTCTTTCCATAAGCACATATGACTATTTACGGAATACATGCCTGCATTATATTTATGAACTGGAGCTAGTGCAGTATCGCCCTAGGTTATGACTGTCACATGATGAATATCGTCCATCCAATGCCTATGAATTTCTCTTATATTGTTCTTGCTAAGTTACCACTGCTATCATTACTGTTGCACTTGCTATAAAATCACTTCTATCACTATTACCGTTACTATTGTTGCTACTACTATTATCAAAACTATCATACTACTTTGCTACTGATCACTTTGCTACAGATAATTAATCTCCATGTGTGGTTGAATTGACAACTCAGCTGCTAATAATTTCAAATATTCTTTGGCTCCCCTTGTGTCAAATTTATAAATTTGGGTTGAATACTCTACCCTCGAAAATTGTTGCGATCCCCTATACTTGCGGGTTATCAAGACCTTTTTCTGGCGCCGTTGCCGGGAAGCATATAATTGTTGAGTCACTTGGTATTATTATCAATTTATCAATATGAAGAATCTGAGGGATGCTAAGACTAAGATTTTTCCCTCTAAGATGAGGGGAGGTAAGGAACTGCCATCTAGCTCTGCTTTAGATTCACCTCAGTTATAAGTAAACTTGCAACCCCATCACATGCTATTATTTCTCATATGTCGCAAGTTATTGATGATTCTATTTCTGCTATGAATGCCACTCATGATGATGCTAGTACCTTGCTTGATGATAACATGCCACTAGGTGAATTTCTTGATGAGCAAATTCCTAGAGTAAGACAACATGATATTGTTGAAACTGATGATGATCTTGAAACTGAAAATCTTGAAACACCTACTAGGACTAGCCATCCTAGATATGAATTTCCAAATGTACCGGAAGGTTATGTTATGGGTGAAGAGGCAATTAGAGATATTCTTGCTTGTAAGGATAGAGATGATCTAGAGAAATTATTATGCAAGTATAAAGAAAATTCTTTGAATGCTAGAATGAAATGTGATCATAAGTTTTCTACTTCACCTATCTTTATTGGTGATAAGGATGATGAATTCTTTGTCGACCCAGAGTTAATTACTTTGGTTGAATCTGATCCTTTTCAAGGTTATGAAACTAAAACTGTTGTGGCACATCTTACTATGTTGAATGACATAGACACCCTTTTTGCTCATTATGAGAAAATTCGCTATTACTATATCCTTAAATTATTTCTGTTCTCATTAAAGGGTGATGCTAAAGCTTGGTACAATACTGTTGCTCCTGGTTGTGTGCGTAGTCCCTAGGATATGATTTATTACTACTCTGGAAAATATTTTCCTGCTCATAAGAAACAAGCTGCCCTGCAGGAAATATTTAACTTTGCGCAAATTGAAGAAGAATGTCTCCCACAAGCTTGGGGGAGGCTTCTCCAATTGCTTGATGCTTTTCCTGATCATCCTCTTAAGAAAAAATGAAATAATTGATATCTTCTATAATGGACTAAACGATGCTTCCAGCGATTTCCTAGATAGTTGTGCTGGTTGTGTTTTCAGGGAAGAAGTATTGGTCAAGATGAAGAATTATTGAATAACATATTGAAAATATATGATGATTGGACTCTTCCTGAACCACCGCTTAAACCCACTCCAAAGAAGAGGGGTATTTTATATCTTAGTCCTGAAGATATGCAAGAGGCAAAGAAATCTATGAAGGAAAAAGGTATTAAAGCTGAGGGTGTCAAAAATTTACCTCCTATTGAAGAAATACATGGGCTTGATATACCGCCACTGCCTAAGGTGGTAGAGGTAAATTCTCTAATGAAATTCAATGATAATGATAATCCTCACAATATGCACCCTAGACAATGCCTTTATGAGTTTGAAAATTACATTAGAAAGCAAGATCACTTCAATGCAAATATTTTGAAACAATTGAAATACAATTCTGATATGATTGCTCACCTGAGTGACTTGTTATTTATAATCTCAAATGATGTTAGAGGTGTGGGGAAACATGCTTCTATGGTTCAAACCCAGTTAGAACAAGTTTCTAAATCTCAGAGAGAGTTGCTAGATGAAATGAATAATAATATAAGTGACTTTGCTGTTAGAGTAGCACCTAGAGGAGGTAAAATGACTCAGGAACCACTTTATCCTGAGGGACACCCAAAAATAATTGAACAAGACTCTCAAAGAGTTAACACCGATGCATGTAGTCCTCCTAAAAAGAAAAAGAAGAAAAAAAAGATAGGACTGTGCATGCCTCTAGTGAACCTGAAGTAGAAAAACATCCTGATAATGAAGTTTCCATCTCTGACGCTGAAACTCAACCTGGTAGTGAACACTCACCTTCTGATAATCAAAAAGATAATGATGAGGTTCAAACAAATAATAAAGAACCAGACAATGATGTTGAGATAGAACCAACAGTTGATCTTGATAACCCACAACCTAAGAATAAAAGATATGATAAAAGAGACTTTGTTGCTAGAAAACATGGTAAGGAAAGAGAACCGTGGGTTCAAAAACCTATGTCCTTTCCACCTAAATCAACTAAAAAGAAAGATCATGAAGAATTTGAACGCTTTGCTGAAATGATGACGAAAGTCTTTTTGCGTACTCGCTTCACCGATATCTTGAAAATGCCTCCTTATGCAAAGTACATGAAAGACATCATCACCAATAAGTGAAAAATACCGGAAGCTGAAATATCCACCATGCTTGCTAATTATACTTTTAGAGATGGAGTACCTAAGAAACTTGGAGATCCGGGAATACCAACCGTACCTTGCTCCATCAAAAGAAATTATGTGAAAAGTGCTTTATGTGATTTAGGAGCTGGTGTTAGTGTTATGCCTTTCTCTTTATATAAAAGAACTGATTTGAATAAACTCACACCTACTAAAATAACTTTGCAAATGGCTGACAAATTTACTGCCATACCATCGGTACCTATCGGTATTTGTGAGGATATGCCCGTTGTTGTTGCTAATGTTACTATTTTAACTGACTTTGTTATACTTGAGATGCCCGAGGATGGCAACATGTCGATTATCCTTGGTAGACTCTTCTTGAATACTGCAGGGGCTGTTATTGACTGCAATAAAAGCAAGATCACTTTTCATATCAATGGTAATGAGCATACGGTGCACTTCCCGAAGAAACAATTACAAGTGATGGTATTAATGTCATTGAAAAATCTTTGACAATCACTATTGGAAGTTTTCAACTACCTCTACCTACCGTTAAAAAGAAATATGAAATGCTTATTGTTGGGGACATGCATATCCTCGTTGAGGTAACTTAGTGATTTACGAAAGTTCTTCGGTTTTATGCTAAACGAAAGTGGTTGTTAATAAGACTTGATCAACCTTATTAATGGATAATTTTTGAGAGGTATGAAGTTGATGAATTTAGTGAGCACTACCTTATATCCCTACCTTTTATTTTGTTTTTATTAGTTAAATAAAATAAAATGCCATGTTTTGTCTGTTTTCTGAATTTCTCATGCAATAAAAAAATGACACAAAAATAAAAGTTCTCAGAATGCTATAAAATTTTAATACGATTTTTTCTGAATATTTAAGAATTTTTGGTGCAAATAACATCAGAGGGAGGTGCACCAAGTGGGCACAACCCACCTGGGCGTGCCAGGACCCTCAGGCACGCCCTCGTGGGTTGTGGTCCCCACATGGGCCCCCTCACTTATCTCTTCATCCCACATCACCACCTACCTCCAGAAAAAAATCACCATTGCTCTCCCTCGTGTTTCTTGCTCTTAAACCCGCGGATTTCGATCTCTTTGCGCGAAGCTCCGTTTTGGAAACTGTTTCGAGGAATTGTTGCTTGGTATGTGACTCCTTCGTTTTTCCAATTGGTTTTTGCTTTAGTGGTTTATATTTTGAATAATTAGCTACTCTTGGTGCTGTTGTAGATGAGCTTTCATG